>NW_026112132.1:0-25000 GCF_024679095.1 Eriocheir sinensis
GAAAAGCCCTGGCATCCTGTATGCACTAGAGGTTAAGGTAAACCTCCCTGTCTCGCAGGGGTGTCGGACAGTCTGACGACTGTTTGGCTGCCCACGCGGCTGCCACCTGCCTTCGATCCGGAGCATCAGGGGAGGGAGCTCTCAGCCTCGGCTCGAGAAGCCTCTGCAGCTTCGGTCCACCTGGGCGCTCCGAGGATATGCCACCAGCGCGTCGTTCTGGCACCTCTCGAGAGGAAGTCGCGACGCTGTCTGGAGAGGGACACCATCGCCACCGCCGCGTAGTCCGTGGCGAGGAACGGACGGCCTGTACGGTAATAATACAGTTTGGCGATCTCGGTGCGTCGCCCCGCTCTCGTGGTCGTCATCCTCCGCATCACGGTGAGCCGGCACTTCATCCTACTCTTCAGGTACTCAGCCTCCTTCTGAGAAGGTGAGCCTGTGGTCGATCCATACTACAAGCGAGTACCTGGGTACTGCCAGGGCACCACTCGGAGTCGTACACCCTGTATCCTCAGGGCTCTGCTCAGGCGTCGGGCCGAGGACCGACATCGCCCTCGACTTCCGGCTGGTAAACCGAGAGACCCAGGGTTTCTGCAGGCAGCGGTGACTGGAGTCGAGGGCCTTCTGGTGCCCATGAGAGCCTGTTGCTCTACCTACGGCGACCAACGCGAGGTCGTCGGCGTAGCTGAGAAGGGTGACGTTGAGCGTCCCCTAGCGGGAAGCTGGCCAGCGCGGCTTCCATGAGGGGCCGTTGAAAAGCGTTGGCTGAGGACGCCCTGCCGGGTGCCGCTCTCGAAGCCCTGCTTTCCCGCTGGAGACGTGGCTTCTTGGAACCACCTTTGCTGAGCGGTCGCGAAGGTGAGTCGCGTCTAACTGAGGAACCGCCCTGACACAACTTTTTGCCGCAGAGCATCCAGCTGGCGGCAGGTGTGGGCGAGCGCCAGTATCGAAGGCCTTCTCTGGTCGAGGAAGACCCTCAACACAACAGCCGTGGCTGGTCGTTGATCGTGGATGAAGGGAGGCCATGCTGTCGCGCAGCACTTCTTCCTCTGTGAACCCGTGCACACGTTGTGATGGGGCGGGCCCATTTGCCACTGTAGGCGAGTCAGTACCATTCTCTCAGCTGTCTTGGCAGCACGGCTGATGAGAGAGATGGGCCGTGTCTTGCTCTGGGTCATGGGGTTTCGGTAATAGCCAGGGGTGGACTAGTGCCGCTTCAACGGACTGGGAAGGCGACCCGCCCCAGGAGGCGTTGATGAGAGCCAGAAGGCGCATCTCACTGAGCCGACCCCATGTTGCGTAACATGGAGTAGGTAATACCATCTCGCCGGGCGCGCGGTGTCTCTGCTTCTCTCTCCGCTCTCTTCAGTTCTTCTCTTGTAAAGAGGGTCGGTGACTGAAGGCCGGGCCTCCACACGCCGGATGCGGGCCAGCCTGCCTTATGTAGTAGCTCCTGCCGCAGCTTCGTCGCACGTCTGGGGGGAGGTTGCCTGCGGATGCGCGGTCCGCGTGACGAACGGATGAGCCTGTTGGCTTCTTCCTTCGGGGGTGGGGATGTGCAGCAGGCCTGGGAGGTCTCCTCCTGCTGCCCGCCGGAGGCATGACCAGAAACGCCTGAGGTGCTGGTGCGAGCTTGAAGCTCTCACACCAGCTCAGCCGCTCTGGTCTCCCTCTCCTCCCTGGCAACCTGTCGGGCGTGATCCATTGCTTCGCGAAGTAGCTGTGGAATTTTTCCTGCGTGCGGTCCCTGCGAAAGCGCTTTGCGAGATGGTGTTGGACTCGATGGTTCATCTCCTTGACTCGGGGCTGCGGAACCATCCGTTCTGGTAGGTGGTCTACGACCAACTGCCTTCGGGATAGCTCTGTCGGCGGCGTCGGTCAAAGCTGCAGCAAGGTCGCGGTCAGGAAGCGGTCAATGTCATCAGGCTGGCTGTGCAGTGGAAGTTACCACCACTTAGCCACCTCTCTTACGAAAGGTGGCCCAGTTGGCCCTGTCCAGCCGCCACCTGCTCGGCCCGGCCTCCCCCTCGGCGGGAGGGACATCGAGCGTCGTCAGAATCGCAAAATGGTCGCTCGTCAAGGTCGGGTGTAGTCGCCAGTCTGCTCCGTCGGCCAACGCGGAAGGAAACCAACGTGAGGTCAGGGCGTTGCCCTGGACGTGTCACTCACCTGTGTTTAGCAGCACGGCGCCCTCAAGATCCTGGAGCAGCAGTGCTGCCAGATGCTGCCCCTGCAGCGTTGGCGTTAGCTCCTGGAGCCCCAGCACTCTGTGTGGGTGGGCGGAAATCGCCTCCAACAAGGACGCTGGCCTCTCCGGCAAGAGTGAGGAGCTCAGTGAGGTCAAGCTCACGTCTCGGCTTGCTGTATACATTGTAGACTACGACCTCCGTCCCGTTAAGGAGGAGGGTGACGGCTTGGGTCTCGACACCCTCGCCGCAGTCTATGGGGCGCTCGACCACCCTATGGGGGATGGAGTTGCTGACCAAGATCAAACAACCTCTACCCCCAGGTCTCGTCCCTGATCGGGAGATGGTGGGCAGTGTATCCGGGAAAGCGGAGGTGGCAATCCCCCCTAACCAGCGTTTCCTGTAGGAGGCAAACACTTACGTCATCCTCGATGAGAGCGGCCTGGAGCAGAGTCTTGTTGGCGCGGAGTCCTCGGATGTTCCACTGTAAGAACCTTAGGCCTGGGCGGCCCGGAGGTCCTCCAGCATTGGGTTCTCCTCGTCCACGGAGTTCGTCGTCGGTCGCGTCTTCCTCGGCGTCCCTGGCGTCAAGGTCAGTAGGTCGTTCTCTGCTCTCTTCAGGACAGCGTCCGTCGCCGAGGTGCGATGGGCGCCCAGGGCTTGTAGCAGGTAGCAGTGCATCCTTGCCATCACTGCTTGCAGGCGCATCATCAGATCGTACAGGTCGAAGGTCGGAGCGGTGGGGCGATACGTGACGGTCGCTTTCCTGGTGGAGTCTGGGCTGACCCAAAACATCTTCAGCAGCCCGGCGTCTAGACGGCCGGGCGCGCTCATCCTTCTCGCACGGTTGAGTGGCGGGGCGCCCTCCGTCCCGGACGACGCACGCGTCTCCGCTCCGGCTGAGCTGTGGTGCTCCGTCTCTGTGGGCGTGCGCCGCTCCACTGGGGCGGGAGTGGGTCCCTCCGCCGTGGCTGCTGGTCGTCTCTTCTTGCGGTTCCTCCTGCGGCGGTGCGCCCCTGGCCGCTGTGGCTGCTGAGCGGGTAACGGCGGATAGTCTTCTCCGTCGGGGCGGGGGCCGTGGTGGCGCCGTCATCTCCGTCTGGCCGTGGCCTCGCGGCTGAGGCACCGGTCCCCTCTCCGTGATTGGAAGTCGCCGCCTCCGCTCCGCGCACCTCCGCGACCACGCTGGGTGGCTCCCGCCGCAGTTGCAGCATCTTGGCGGAGGCCGGCTGGCCTCTTCCCGTCTGGCTCCGATGCACACGATGGAGTCGTGGTTGCCCGCGCACACCGCGCAGGTTAGCCGCGACCCGCGGCAGAGCCTGACCACGTGTCCAAACTTCTGGCACTTGAAGCACCGCGTCGGCTCCTCTACGAAAAGCCGTACGCGGTACCTGCCGAGCCAGCCGAGGGACAGGTCCTTGGGAAGCGATTCCCGGTCCATGACTAGTTCCACGTTCCTCGTGGGTAGTCTCCGTCCTTCTCTCACGACATGGCAGCGCCTGACGTGAGTCACCCCGCTGTCTGCTAGTTTCCTGATGTCCTCGGCATCGTACTCGAGGGGGTACCCCACAAGCAACCCCTTCACTCTCCTCGGTACCTGCTCCAGCCTCTGGAGGACAATGCCTCGAGGGCGACGAGCTACTACCTCCTCGAGAAACTCCGCCGCGGCCGCGTCCCTCGGAGTTAGGAGGAATGGCGTCTGGGTCTGGAGGTGCACAGCCGGCGCCGGGCGGCGCAGTGTCTCCAGGTGCCGCACCGCGAGGTAATCGCTGGTGCAGTCTCCCCTGTGCACTAGGCGGTACCGGGGGGGCCCCTCCGTGGGCCTCCTCCGATCCGCTGCCCGGGGGGCAGGAGCGACCTCCACGGCTGGTGTCTGCTGCCTCTTCCTCTGCTGGACGGTCTTCCTCTTCTCATGCGTCACAAACTCGGGGTCGGCGCTGGTAGACGATCGGTCTAGCTCTTGCTCCGAGGACTCCGGGTCCGAGAGCAGCGGTAGGTCGTCGTCCTCCAGCAACCGCTTCCTGGGTGGCTTGTGGTCCTTCAGACCGGTCGGCCTTCCTCTTGGGCGTGTCCAAGGAGACGGCCTCTAGGGGGGCGACGGCAGACATGTCTGTCAGACAGTGTCTATCATCCACTACACTTTGCACTGAAATACACACCTAACAGTGCACGAGCACCCGAAGCCACACCCTGTGAGCGGGCACGGCAACAAAACACTGCACGCAAGAGGCGCCTGAGCCCGAGACGCAGGCGTGCTGACGCACTGTACACAACACTGGAAACGCACTACACAGAGCACAACACGCTCAACTCTTTGCCCACACCCTGTGAATGGGCACGGCAAGAAAGCACACTACACAAGCGGCGCCTGATCCGGAGTCACAGGCTTGCTGCCGCAACGTACACAACACCCGTGCGCAGAGCGCAAAACACTCAACTCGGTGCCCTGCAAGAGAGCATCGCGGAGACACGCAAATCACTCGAAAACACTAATCACTAATCACTAATCACAGGCACTTAAGGTAACACTCGTAAGCACACGGCGCAGAGCCCCAAAAAAGGGCCCGCTAAAGCTGCACACAACAAACTCCACAAAGGGCAGGTACTCCTCAAGCTGGGTCAAGAGCTGGCTCTCCCAGCAGCAGCTCGATCGCTAGGAGGCGAGAGCTGTTGCTGGAGAAGGTCCGGGTGAGAAGTAGGTCCGCGCGCTGTGGAGGTCGGAGAGCAACTGTGGACTTCACCACGTCCGCGCTGGCCTTTTATACAGGCTAGGCGGGCGCTGATTGGCTGAGCGCCTCAGCGGCGGATTTTTTTTTCATGCTCGGAAGTGCTTGTAAGTCTAGGTGCTGGATGTACAAGCTTGGCTCCATTTCCTTGATGTAGAGAGCTTCGAGGATGGGAAGGCGTCTCATATCGGTGCAGGTCGTGATGATTTCAGTGTTCTTTTCTAGTATTTTTCTTGTGAGGGTCTTTTTGTGTTCTTTTCTCATGTGGGACTTCGGTGCTCCTGATGCTAGGTGGTAGGTAAGGCGTCTACTTAGCTTCACTGTCGTCATGCCAATATAGGATGTGTTAAGGGCTGCACAGTTCCCTTGGTTGCAGGATAACCTAAATACAACATGCGACTGTTGAGCTTTGTCTTGTTCCTTGTCAGGGCTGTTCCGCAACAGGATATGGCTTGTTTTCTTGCTCTTGTAGTAGATTATGAGGTTTATTCTTTTTTCTTTGTTTGTTGGGGTCACATTCTTCTTGATGATTTGTTTCATAATCCTTTCCTCTTCTTTGTAGCAGGTGGAGAAGTATGCCTTGTAGTAGAGGTTGATGTCTTCATTCTTGGTAGTGGCTTCTTTTGTCGTGTACCATCGGTTTATTGTGCGGTTTGTTTGTTTGTCTATATCCGCTGTAGTAAATCCATTGCTGAGAAGTACCTTAGTTGATCTTTGTATCTCGTGGTCGACTTGCTTCCAGGTGCTGCAGTGGGAGATTGCTCTTTGTATGTAGGCGGCGATGGTCGAATCCTTGTAGCGCTGGGGGCATTCACTTTTGCTTGAGACAGATGCCTGAATTTATATATATATATATATATATATATATGTATATATATATATATATATATATATATATATATATATATATATATATATATAAATGGAGAGAGAGAGAGAGAGAGAGAGAGAGAGAGAGAGAGAGAGAGAGAGAGAGAGAGAGAGAGAGAGAGAGAGAGAGAGAGAGAGAGAGAGAGAGAGAGAGAGAGAGAGAGAGAGAGAGAGAGAGAGAGAGAGAGAGAGAGAGAGAGAGAGAGAGAGAGAGAGAGAGAGAGAGAGAGATGTATATATAGATAGATAGATAGATAGATAGATAGATAGATAAATAAATAGATAAAAAGATAGATAGATAGAGATAGATAGATAGATAGATAGATAGATAGATATAGATAGATATAGATAGAGATAGGTAGATAGATATATAGATATTCAATACATTTACATATCAAAACCTCCCTGAATTTAAAAAAAATCCTATAAACAATGAATGGCAGTGGACCCAACACGGATCCCCGCGGAGCGTCATTCATTAGGCTGTCCCGGTCCGATTGCCTTCCGCTGACTGACTGATGACATTATAAAATCATTAGCTCTCTGTAATCATAAGGTAACATGCTCTTTCGGCCACCGATTCCGATTCTTTACAGGAGCAGCGAGTAGCGGGCTTTTTTATTGTTTCCTTTTGTTGTGCCCTTGTGCTGTCTCCTTTGCTGTAAAAGAAAAATAATAAAATAAATCACTAACCAGCTGTCATACAACCCTAAATAAACACACGGGTAAGTAGTTATTATACACGAAATACACTTCCCAAAAAGTGAATGACGGAGAAGCCAACCAAGACAAGACCTTCGACTCTCTCCTCCACCATCCCCACCACCCCCACCACCACCCATCAACCCCCACCACCAGCACCACCACCCATCAACCCCCCACCATCACCCCACTGCCCACCACCATTCCGACCTCCCCACCCCCCGCACCACCACCCCTCTCAGAAGCATCACCTCACCGCAGAACAATCCAGGGCGTGGCATTCGCTGATGAAACGAGAATATCACAACCTTTAATGGCAATGGTGCTGCTGCCTGTGTGTGTGTGTGTGTGCTCCCTAACCTAACCTAACCTAACCTAACCCCTGATGCCCCCTAACGAAATCCAGGAATTGGCATGTTCGTGGATGGTTTATGAGAATCTAGCAAGGGTTTACTAGGCACGTCGATCTGAAACTTGAGAATCAATTGTTACGTTGTCATTAGAACAGATTTGCTCTTGTTTGATCTTCCCGTGAGTTTGATAATATAGATACGCACTTCTTAACTTATTATTAGAACAGTCTTATTCTTGTTTACTCTTCCCTGGGGTTTAAAAATAGAGAACCACCTGTTAACTAATCTTTATGACTCTCTTACTCCTGTTTACTCTTCCCGTGGCTTTGAAACTAGAGAACCACTTGTTAAAACTAATGTGGTGTGTGTGTGTGTGTGTGTGTGTGTGTGTGTGTGTGTGTGTGTGTGTGTGTGTGTGTGTGTGTGTGTGTGTGTGTGTGTGTGTAAATATTTCATGACGCGCACTTTGAAAACAGGATCAGCTTTTAACGAATAATCTGCCTAGCAAGAGCTTACGCATTTTTACGTAATCCACTCCCTCCATTATTACATCACCTGTTGTTGCTGTTTTTGTGTCCTGCTTTTTCTCGTCTCTACAAATCAGAGGGTGTTGCCTCGGTACAGAATTCATGCAAGGTTCTCAACGTTATTTACTTTTTTATTTTACTTTTTAAATCTAAGAAAATATAAGTATCGGTGAAGAGTCCGTAGATTTATAATGGACACAGGGCCTTGAGGGTGTCAGCTGGTGTGCATTTTCGTGGTGAGCGAGACAAAAGATGAGAAGTTAATTTGAAGTGATTTATATATTTACACGTAGCAGCGGTATTGGAAAAAAATAATCTTCAGCTCACATTAATTATGGAAAACGAAGGGAGTTAACATATAATACGGAGTTCTCGATTATTGTTTTATTTTATTTTATTTTATTTATGTTTTTGCTTTAGTTGTTGTTAGGTATTATTTTTTTTTCTTCCTCTCCTTGTTGATTTTGTTCTCATTATTATTATTTTCCTCATACTTCTTCTTCTTCTTCTTCTTTGTCTTTTCTTCTTTGTCTTTTCTTCTTCTTCTTCTTCTTCTTCTTCTTCTTCTTCCAGGACGCTAGCGTTCTTCAGGATGAGCTAGACAGACTATATGATTGGGCGGGGAAGTGGCAGATGGAATCCAATGTCGGGAAGTGCAGTATTCTGAGTGTAGGTAGGAATAACCCCTCACACAATTATATACTCCTTAAATGACACTCCGCTGAGTAGGTCTGGGTGTGAGAGGGATTTAGGAGTCTTAGTGAGCACTGACCTCCGTCCTAGAGCTCAGTGCATTCAAGCTAAGAATCGTGCAAATTAGGTCCTGGGTTTCATCTCGAGGAGCGTAAGCAATATGAGCGCTGAAGTCATCCTCAAACTCTACATAGCATTAATTAGACCTCATTTCGATTATGCGGTTCAGTTCTGGTCACCTTACTGTAGAGTGGATATCAAGTAGTTAGAATCTGTACAGAGGATGATGACAAAAATTATTCAAGGTGTGAGAAACTTGCCTTATGAAAATAGACTGAAGCATTTAAATTTATACGCTCTAGGAAGGCGAAGGCTACGAGGTGACTTGATCGAGGTTTATAAATGGATGAAAGACTTTAATAAAGGGGATGTAAATAGGGTTTTGGTTGTAAAAGAGCAAGGTAGAACACGTAGCAACGGTTTTAAGCTAGTTAAATTCAGATTCAACAAAGACATAGGCAAGAATTGGTTTACCAGTAAAGTGGTGGATGAGTGGAACAGGCTTGGGAGTCATCTTGTGGGTGCCAATACCATAGATGCATTGAAGAAAAGTTTGGATAAATTCATGGATAGTGAGGTTAGGTGCGGTTAGACTTACAGGAACTGCCTTGTATAGGCCAACCGGCCTCTTGCAGACTCCTTACGTTCTTATGTTCTTTTGTTGTTGTTGTTGTTGTTGTTGTTGTTGTTGTTGTTGTTGTTCTTGTTCTTGTTCTTCTTCTTTTTCTTCCTCTTTTTAATAATTTCTTCTTATAATTAATGATCGCTTTGTCCTTCCATTTAGTTATCGATATGTTTCTCTGTCTCTATCTTGCACTTCCTTTAGATAATTAGTCTCCCTTCCTTCCTCTTACTTCCTCACTCCCTCTTTATGCCTCCTTTTATTTTTTTCCCATTCCATTCTTTCTATCAAGGGTCTAATGTCGGCTGCAATTAGTTTAACGTCGGTGGCAGTAAAAACATTCGAGTCTATTATAGATGAAAATATCCGTGACCACCTAGACTCCTAGAGAAACAGCCTGATCAATGGCCCCCACCATGGGTTCATTAATCAAGGCTAGATCTTGTCTGACTTTATTTATTTTTTATTTTTACAAAAAATGGCAAATACGTAAGGACGACAGTTATGATATTGTATATCTTAATTTTAGTAAAGCATTCGACAAAGAACCTCACCAATAACTTTGACAACAATTAAAGCCCATGGGTTTGAAGGTAGATGGATCATGGTGTGGTTCAGTGACAGGAAGCAGAGTTCTGGGTTCAGGTAGTACATGGGGATAATGGGATTGAGTTCGAGGTACTAAGTCTGATGCAAATATCAAGATACTTTGGGTGGAGCAGGTGCGGGAATTCCCTACCCGGCAGCATTGTCGCTTCAACCACAACAAGGCATACAATTTTATATGTCGGTTGTTTAGTATTTGACATAGTTTTTAAATTTTTGTATATGGTAAAACAAGTCTATATTATGTTGTGAATGTATCGAGCTTTAGGATATTAACGATGATTTATGTATGGAAATGAATTCAACCGTTTGCTACCCAGCGACGTTGTCATGTCTATGGTCAAGGTCGCCGGGTGACCCCCTGTGGACCTCGGGCTGCCCGGGCCATTATTCCCTGGTAGAGAGGAAGCGGGTGAGAGAGGGGGAGGGAAGGTAGCGGTAGCCAAGGTCCAGCCCATGAGACAGATGCAAGGATTTCTTGACAACATTTTATCAGTGTCTTTTTACCGATACCCTCGCTACACTTGACCCGATAAAAACAGTTCTATTTTGTCAGCTTTGTTCTCCGTTCATTTTGCAATTGGCAAAATTTGTGGCTTTACCGTGTAGCAGCGACGGGCCAAATTTGTGCCATGATATAAACCCCCCAAAAATAGATGATGCATAAACCGATCACAAAACGCTTTGATATATATTATGAAATGATTTGTGTGAGTGATGATTTTTTTCTCATTTTTCTCGCTTAGAAGGACCATTAAGAAACATGATCCCTGTGGCTACAGGGTTAATAGTCCCCTCATATCCTTGTGTATCCGTGATATTTCCTTCGCCTCGTTTTCCACTGCTCTCCCTCTCTCTCTCTATCCTATTCCCGGTCTCCCTCAATCCTCTCTCTCACCTCCCAACCCTCCCTCTCTCCCAGCCACTGTCACTCCCTTAATCCCATAATCGTCACTCCCTTAATCCCCATCATCCTTAGATCGCGATATTATTGACAATTAGTCCCGTTCTAATGCGTTTACAAACCCAACTCATTAATCGATTCCTACTTTACTCTCTCTCTCTCTCTCTCTCTCTCTCTCTCTCTCTCAAGATTAAGTAATATGTATAGTGTTTTGATGTGTTTCTGTTAATATTTTTGAAACTATGAGGTTTGTGGAGAAACGAGAGGGAGGAGGAGGTGGAGGTGGAGGTGGAGGTGGAAGTGAAGGTGGAGAAGGAGAAGGAGGAGGAGGTGAAGGTGGAGGTGGAAGTGGAGGTGGAGAAGGAGAAGGAGGAGGAGGTGAAGGTGGAGGAGGAGGTAACTTTATTCTCTTACAGTCCTCATATAAGGCAACCACGAGGTCTGGTTTTTTTTCTTTTTAAAGGAGGAGGAGTAGGAACAAAGAAACACAAAGAGAGAACAAACAGCAGCAGGCCTGCTGGTCCTTACTACTATCTATCTAATCTAATCAAAGGTGGAAGATGAAGGACAGCAAAGGGGAAGGCCGTGGTGAGCAAATCAGGGAAGTAAAGTAACGGAACAGGCCGAGGCAGCAATACTATAATATAGTCGCCAAGTCAGTCAGTTCGGGGCCTCGCCATTCGCGCCAATCCCGGGCTGAATCTTGGCGGTTCAGTCTCCTTCCTTCGCCCTGTCAACTTCCCACTTTCGTCACATCACTTTCCTTCCTTCCCTCGTTCCTTCCTTCCTTCCTTCCTTCCCTCGTTGTTGCTTTCCTTCCTTCCTTCCCTCGTTCCTTCCTTCGTCCTGTCATCTTTCTCCATCCTCCCTTCCTCCTGTCACCTTCCCCCCTTTATTCCTCCCTTCCTCTGTCACCTTCCTTTGGCCTTCGTCCTGCCATCCTTGATCCAACAAAAACGGTCTCCGGCGCCTTCACTGTATTTTCGATTGATTTGAATTAATCCCGTCTGGAATTTTAAGAGGCTCATCTTGCTATCCACCCTCCTCGCCTCGCGGGGCTGGGGAGCGTCAGGGGGCCCAAGGCCTTCCTGGCGAGCGTCGCAGGGCTCAGGGCTCCGGCAAGGCGCCTCGGCTCCCCCGGAGCGTCCACGGAGGTGTCGGAGATCCCGAGGGTCCGGGGGTTGGGGGGGCGTGAAGTGGCAGCAAGACATGCAGTTACTGACCTCTTATTAGCCAGACGACGCGTTAATGACACGTTCCAATGGAATGTTCGACGCATGGGGAGGTACAATTCCCCTAAGCAAGGCAAGTGTCATGCCAACTACGATAAAAAATGAAAAATACAAAAAAAATACAAAAACAAAAAATCCAAAAAAAATTGTCTTGTTTTGCTTTGTTTAAAGCGTCTTGTATGTTGGTATGGCGGGTCTTCTCTGGGGAGAAGGAGACTAACGCGTTCCAACATACAAAACCAGGAAAAGACGACATGGAAACACCGAGAGAAGGAAGGGAAAGAAGGGAACACCAGAAGAAGGAAAATGAAGAGAAGTAACACTAAAAGAAGGCATATGAAGTAACACAAGAAGAAGGAAGTTGAAAAGAGTAACACAAGAAAAAGGAATTTGAAAAGAGTTACACAAGAAGAAGGTATTGAAAAGAGTTACACAGAAGAAGGTATTGAAAAGAGTAACACAGAAGAAGGTATTGAAAAGAGTAACACAGAAGAAGGTATTGAAAAGAGTAACACAGAAGAAGGTATTGAAAAGAGTTACACAGAAGAAGGTATTGAAAAGAGTAACACAGAAGAAGGTATTGAAAAGAGTTACACAGAAGAAGGTATTGAAAAGAGTTACACAGAAGAAGGTATTGAAAAGAGTTACAAAGAAGAAGGTATTGAAAAGAGCAACACAGAAGAAGGTATTGAAAAGAGTAACACAGAAGAAGGTATTGAAAAGAGTTACAAAGAAGAAGGTATTGAAAAGAGTTACACAGAAGAAGGTATTGAAAAGAGCAACACAGAAGAAGGTATTGAAAAGAGTAACACAGAAGAAGGTATTGAAAAGAGTTACACAGAAGAAGGTATTGAAAAGAGTAACAGAAGAAGAAGAAATTTGAAGAGAAATAACACAAGAAGAAGAAATGTGAAGTAACACCGGAAGGAAAATGCAGAGAAGTAACACTAGAAAAATGAAAATGGAAATGAAAAGAATCATCCACCTTTCGGCCCAAACCAACATCACAAAATTATGGGCGAGTCTCTTCTGGGAGGAAAGCGGCTCGTTCAGACCCAGGAACACCAGAAAGGATGATAGAAACATCAAGAAAAAGGAAAACAAAAAAGTCATCCACCTTTCGGCCCCTGGGGACGCAGGGTGGGTGACGGGTGAATCTCCTCTGGGGAGAAGGAGGCTAACCCACACAGTCAAGATAGAGGATAGACAAAGGAAATTATATCATCGAGAAAAGAAAATGAAATTACAATATCAAGAAAATAACTAAAAAGTCATCGAGCTTTCGGCCCCTGGGGCCGCAGGGCGGGTGACGGGTGAGTCTTCTGGGGAGGAGGAGGCTCATCCACAGCCAGCAACACCAACAGAAAGAAAAGAAAAGAAACATCATGAGAAAAGAAAAGAAAACATCAAGAGAAAAGAAAAGAAAAGGAAAAGAAAAGAAAAGAACAAAGTAAACAAAGCAAAACAAGACAAAACAAAAACAAAACAAAATAAAAAAAAATAAAACAACATAATAAATAAATAAATAAACACCCCTATAACAAACAATATAATTTAGCTACTGGGACTGCTCAAACGATCGAGATCAGCTTGGCAGTGTTCTTTATCCGTTGTCGTAGTGACTCTGCTGGCTATGTTTGTGTCGTCGGCAAATTTCGATATTTTACACGATAGCCCCTCGTCAATGTCATTTACGTACACTAAAAACAGAACAGGTCCCAACATCGACCCCTGTGGAACATCGGTTTTGACATCTCGCCAGTCAGATAACATAAGAACATAAGAACGTTGGAATCTGCAATAGGCTGGTAGGCCTATACAAGGTAGTTCCTTTGACCCTAAACTCCCGTGTATCAAACCCCACCTAGTATCGCTGTCCATGAATTTATCTTGTCTATTTTTGAATGTGACAATTGTATTGGCACTCACCACATGACTGCTAAGCCTATTCCACTCATTCACAACCCTGTTGGTAAACAAATTTTTGCCTATGTCCCTGTTAAATCTGAATTTATCCAGTTTAAACCCATTACTTCGTGTCCTACCCGGTTATCTTACCAACAAAACCTTATGAATATCTCCCTTATTATAGCCCTTCATCCATTTATAAACCTCGATCATGTCTCCACGCACCCTTCGCCTTTCTAGAGAATGCAAGTTTAACTGTTTGAGTCTTTCCTCGTATGGCAAGTTTCTCAACCCCTGAATCATCTTAGTCATCCTCCTCTGCACTGATTCTAACATTTTGATATCCATTTTATAGTAAGGTGACCAGAACTGAACCGCATAGTCAAGATGAGGTCTAACTAATGCTAAATATAGTTTGAGGAAGACTTCGGCGCTTCTGTTGCTTACGCTCCTTGAAATAAATCCCAGTACCCTATTTGCTCGATTTCTAGCTTGAATGCATTGTGCCCTTGAACGGAGATCAGAGCTCACTAAGACCCCTAAATTTCTCTCGCACCCAGACCTGCTTATGAGAGTGTCATTTAAGCAATAGTTGTGAGAGGGGTTGTTCCTACCTACACTCAGAATACTGCACTTCCCTACATTGAGCTCCAACTGCCATTTATCCGCCCAGTCATACAATCTGTTGAGTTCATCCTGGAGAATACTAGCGTCCTGATCCGACTCAATTACTCTACCGATCTTGGTATCATCTGCAAATTTACTGACATCACTACTAATTCCTGTATCTAAATTATTGATATAAATAATAAACAAGAGTGGACCTAATACCGAACCTTGTGGGACCCCACTCGTAACACATCCCCAGTCAGATATTTTACCACTGATTTGCACTCTTTGCTTCCTATTGCTAGGCCACGCCTTGACCCAGTTCAAAACCTTATCCTCTACTCCGTGAGCCTCTAATTTAAGCAACAATCGTTGGTGAGGAACTTAGTCAAACGCTTTACTAAAATCAAGATAGATTACATCACAGTTTTCATCTCTGTCTGCCGTCTCAAATACTTTATTGTAGAAGGACAAGAGATTAGTGAGGCATGACCTACCTTTCGTGAACCAATGCTGCGAGTCATGAATTAAGCTATGTTTCTCTAGATGCTCCCGAATGTTCCTGGCTATTATGGACTCCAGCATCTTGCCTATAACCGATGTTAAGCTAATTGGGAGATAATATGAAGCAGCCGACCTGTCCCCCTTTTTGAAAATCGGCGTCACATTAGCTACTTTCCATAAGCTGGGCACATAGCCAGTATTTACCGACATCTTAAAGATGTCGGTTAGTGGGCCACTGATTACATCACCTAATTCCTTTAATACCCTCGGAAATATCCCGTCAGGACATGGCGACTTGTTCTTCTTTAGCTTATCTATCTCATCCTGAACTATTTGCCTGGTAATGATTATATCCCTCAATTTATCGCCATCCCCGCCCTCGTACATACACCTGAACCCTTCCCGGAATAGTCGTTTGATCCTCTTGTGTGAATACTGAAAGGAAGTAGTCGTTCAACAATGTGCTCATATTTTCGTAATTATCTACTAGCTCCCCTGTGTTTGTTTTCAGCGGTCCAATTTTCTCCCATGTTTTTGTTCTATACATCTGAAAGAAGCCCTTAGGATTACTTTTCACCTTATCTGCTACTTTGATCTCATAGTTCCTTTTTGCTATCCTGGTGTTTTTCTTCACTAATCTAGATAATTCGACATACCGGCCCCTGAGATGTGTCTCACCATTCTTTATTTTCTGATAAACTCTCTTCTTTAAACCTATCTCGTGTTTTAGTCCACGAGTCATCCACTTGGGGTCATTGTTTTCTTTTCTAAGTGTTCGCTGTGGTATATGCTGTACTTGCCCGTCTACTATTACTCTAACTAAATTATTGTAAGACATCTTTACCTGGTTATCCTGGCTCTCATGTATCCCTAAATTATCCCAGTTTATCCCTTCAAGATGTCTTCGAAGCCCCTCGTAGTTTGCTCTTCTAGAATCTGGCACTAACACTGGGTTTGGTTCGCGGGTTACCGCCCAGTCTAAGCTAAAACGAACCGTTCTGTGGTCACGATTTCCTAGCTCTCCGCCCACCTCCAGCTCATGTAGAAAGTTTCCATTATTCGTTAGAACTAAGTCTAATATGTTATCCCTTCTGGTAGGCTCAGTAACTACCTGCTTAAGGAAATTATCTTGTATCTGCTTCCAGGTCACCCACTAGGTCTTCCCAGTCTATATTCCTATAATTAAAGTCCCTCATTACGCAGACATTTTTACTTCTACTAGCCCTGGCAATCTCCTGTAGTAGATTGGCACTTCGATATTGAGGAGCAGATGAAAGCACATCGCTAATGAGGAGCAGATGGAAGCACCTTCATATTGACGAGCAGATGAAAGCACCTCGATATTGAGGAGCAGATGAAAGCACCTCGATATTGAGAAACAGATGAAAGGACACCGATACTGAAGAGCAAATGAATGCACCTCGATATTGAGGAGCAGATGAAAGCACATCGATATTGAGGAGCAGATGAAAGCATCTTGATATTGAGGAGCAGATGAAAGCACCTCGATATTGAGGAGCAGATTTTTTTTTTTTTTTTTTACAGCAAAGGAGACAGTTCATGGGCACACAAAAAACAAACATTAATAAAAAAAAAGCCCGCTACTCACTGCTCCTAAAAAGAATCCAAAGAGGTGGCCGAAAGATAGGTCAGTTTCGGGAGGAGAGGTGTCCTGATACCCTCCTCTTGAAAGAGTATAAGTCGTAGGCAGGAGGAAATACAGATGAAGGAAGAGTGTTCCAGAGTTTACCAGCGTGAGGGATGAAAGAGTGAAGATGCTGGTTAACTCTTGCATAAGGGGTTTGGACAGTATAGGGATGAGCATGAGTAGAAAGTCGAGTGCAGCGGGGCCGCGGGAGGGGGGGAGGCATGCAGTTAGCAAGTTCAGAAGAGCAGTCAGCGTGGAAATATCGATAGAAGATAGAAAGAGAGGCAACATTGCGGCGGAATTTAAGAGGTAGAAGACTATCAGTATGAGGAGGAGAGCTGATGAGACGAAGAGCCTTAGCCTCCACTCTGTCCAGAAGAGCTGTGTGAGTGGAGCCCCCCCCCACACATGAGATGCATACTCCATACATAGATGAAAGCACATCGATATTGAGGAGCAGATGAAAGCACCTCGATATTGAGGAGCAGATGAAAGCACCTCCATATTGAGGAACAGATGAAAGCACATCGATATTGAGGAGCAGATGAAAGCACCTCGATATTAAGGAGCAGATGAAAGCACCTCGATATTGACGAGCACATGACAGCACCTCGATATTGAGGAGCAGATGAAAGCACCTCGATATTAAGGAACAGATGATAACACCTCGATATTGAGGAGCACATTAAAGCACATCGATATTGAGGGGCAGATGATATCACCTCGATATTGTGGAGCAGATAAAAGCACCTCGATATTGAGATGCAGATGAAAGCACATAAATATTGAGTAGCAGATGAGAGCACCTCACTATAGGGGAGCAGATGAAAGCACATCAATATTGAGGAGCAGATGAAAGCACCGTTATATTGAGGAGCAGATGAAAGCATCTCGATATTGAGGAGCAGATGAAAGCCCATCGATATTGGGGAGTTGAAGAAAACACCTTGATATTGAGGAGCAGATGAAAGAACATCGATATTGAGGACCAGATGAAAGCACATCGATATTGAGGAGCAGATGAAAGCACATCGATATTGAGGAGCAGATTTAAGCACCTAGATATTTAATAGCAGATGTAAACAGCTCCATAATGATTAGCAGATGAAAGCACCTCGATATTGAGGAGCAGATGAAAGCACCTCGATGTTGATGAGCAGATGAAAGCACGTCGATATTGAGGAGCAGATGAAAGCACCTCGATATTTAGGAGCAGATGAAAGTACCTTGATATTGAGGAGCAGATGAAAGCACCTCGACATTGAGGAGCATGTTAAAGCACCTTGATACTGAGGAGCAGGTGAAAGCAATTCGATATTGAGGAGCAGATGAAAGCACCTCGCTATTGAGGAGCAGATTAAAGCACCTCGATATTGAGAAGCAGATAAAAGCACCTCGATATTGAGTAGCAGATGAAAGCACATCGATATTGCGTAGCAGATAAGAGAACCTCACTATAGGGGAGCAGATGAAAGCATATCAATATTCAGGAGCAGATGAAAGCACCGTTATATTGAGGAGCAGATGAAAGAATCTCGATATTGAAGAGCAGATGAAAGCATCTTGATATTTAGGAGCAGATGATAGCACCTCGATATTGAGGAGCAGATGATAGCACCTCACTATAGGGGAGCAGATGAAAGCACATCAATATTCAGGAGCAGATGAAAGCACCGTCATATTGAGGAGCAGATGATAGCACCTCGATATTAAGGAGCAGATGAAAGCATCTTGATATTTAGGAGCAGATGATAGCACCTCGATACTGAGGAGCAGATGATAGCACCTCGATATTGAGGAGCAGATGAAACCATCTTGATATTTAGGAGCAGATGAAAGCACCTCGATATTAAGGAGCATATGAAAGCACCTCAATATTGAGGATCAGGTGAAAGCACCTCAATATTGAGGAGCAGATGAAAGCACCGTGATATTAAGGAGCATATGAAAGTACCTCAATATTGAGGAACAGGTGAAAGCACCTCGATATTGAGGATCAGATGAACGCACATCGATACTGAGGGGCAGATGAAAGCACATCGATATTGAGGAGCAGATGATAGTACCTCGATATTGAGGAGCAGATGAAAGCACATCGATATTGAGGAGCAGGTGAAAGCACATTGATATCTAGGAGCAGGTGAAAGCACATCGATGTTGAGGAGCAGGTGAAAGCACCTCGATATTGAGGAGCAGATGATAGCACCTCGATATTGAGGAGCAGATGAAAGCACCTTGATATTGAAGAGCAGATGATAGCGCCTCGATATTGAGGAGCAGATGAAAGCACCTCGATATTGAGGAGCAGATGATAGCACCTCGATATTGAGGAGCAGATGAAAGCACCTTGATATTGAGGAGCAGATGAAAGCACCTTGATATTGAGGAGCAGATGAAAGCATCTTGATATTGAGGAGCAGATGAAAGCACATTGTTATTGAGGAGCAGATGAAAGCACATCGATATTGAGGAGCAGATGAAAGCACCTTGTTATTGAGGAGCAGATTAAAGCACCTTGATATTGAGGAGCAGATGAAAGCACATCGATATTGAGGAGCAGATAAAAGCAACTTGATGTTGAGGAGCAGATGAAAGCATCTCGATATTGAGGAGCAGGTGAAAGCACATCGATATTGAGGAGCAGATGGAAGCACCTTGATATTGAGGAGCAGGTGAAAGCACATCGATATTGAGGAGCAGATGAAAGCACATCGATATTGAGGAGCATATAAAAGCAACTCGATATTGACGAGCACATGATAGCACCTCGATATTGAGCAGCAGATGAAAGCACCTCGATATTGAGGAGATGAAAGCACCTTGATATTGAGGAGCACATGATAGCACCTCGATATTGAGGAGCAGATGAAAGCACCTTGATTTTGAGGAACGGATGAAAGCACCTCGATATTGAGGAGCACATGATACCACCTCGATATTGAGGAGCAGATGAAAGCACATTGATATTGAGGAGCAGATGATAGCACCTCGATATTGATGAGCAGATGAAAGCACCTCGATATTTAGGAGCAGATGAAAGCACCTCGATATTGAGGAGCAGATGAAAGCACCTTGATATTGAGGAGCAGGTGAAAGCACCTCGATATTGAGGAGCAGATGAGAGCACCTCGTTATTGAGGAGCAGATGGAAGCACCTCGATATTGAGTAGCAGATGAAAGCACCTCGATATTGAGGAGCAGATGAAAGCACCTCGATATTCAGTTTGCTCCCGACGTAGCGAAATGACGGTCGATTCTATATTTGAAGGAGTTGAAGGTATTCGAATTTACTACTTCTGAGGGAAAATTGTTCCAGTGGGGGATGAATTGGATCGAGAAGAAACTCCTTCAAATGTCTATTACATCGACTCGACTGAATGGGTAAACCGTTAATTATAGTTCTTGAGTTGGTATGCTGTTCAAAGAATTTGGAGTAGTCGACGTTATTGAACTTTTTCAGTTACTTGAAGACTTGAATCATATCCCCTCGTAGACGTTTGTTCTCCAGTGTAAAGAGATTGAGTCGCTTGAGTCGTTCCTCGTACGGTTAGGCCCTTAACCCTTTAGCAGCGAGGGCCTTGATTCTGAATGCTCCCTCTAAGCGAGTTAATTTTGAAAAATATCACTTACGCAAATCATTATATAACACATATCAACGCACTCGTCATCAGTTTCTGCAGCCTCCAAAAATATTTTCCTCTACTAAAGTACTTTATTAATCACTTAATAATACGTATAAATTACAGCGCGCCAGTAACTCTCCGTAGGCGTTCGACAGGTGGTCTAAAGAATACGAGCCCGTTTTGAGGGAGACGTAAATAAGGATAAATAAATATATTCCTCATGAGAGGTCCTGACATCTGGTGACAGTCCTCGGAACCTCAACCTTCTCGCCTTGCTCCCAAGGGTTTAGCTGAACCTCTCTCTCTCTCTCTCTCTCTCTCTCTCTCTCTCTCTCTCTCTCTCTCTCTCTCTCTCTCTCTCTCTGCTCTCTCCCTCTCTCATCGCTTCTCTCCCTGTGTTTTCGTCGTGCTCTTGGGCGTTTGTGTGTTCTCGCTTGTGGACCTTGTGTGTTGCCTGTGATTTCCCGACACGTGTTTGGTGTGTGTTCGCTTGTGGTTTCTGCCTGTGGTTGCCTCTGTGATTTGTGTTTCCGGTGTTTTTGCGTGTGATCTGGCTGTCTCCGGGTGTTCTGCGTGGGTTTCAGAGTGATTCAAGTGTGTTGTGTTTCCGGTGTTTTTGCGTGTGATCTGGCTGTTTCCGGGTGTTCTGCGTGGGTTTCAGAGTGATTCAAGTGTGTTGTGTTTCCGGTGTTTTTGCGTGTGATCTGGCTGTTTCGGTGTGTTCTGCGTGGGTTTCAGAGTGATTCAAGTGTGTTGTGTTTCCGGTGTTTTTGCGTGTGATCTGGCTGTTTCCGGGTGTCCTGCTTGGGTTTCAGAGTGATTCAAGTGTGTTGTGTTTCCGGTGTTTTTGCGTGTGATTTGGCTGCTTCTAAGTGTACTGCGTGGGTTTCAGAGCGTTTTGAGTGTGCTGTTTTGTTTCCGGTGTTTCTGCGTGTGATTTGGCTGTTTTCGAGTGTTCTGCGTTTCGAGTGTGTTGTGTTTCCAGTGCTTTTACGTGTGATTTGGATGTTTATAGTGCTCTGCGTGGGTTTCAGAGTGTTTTGAGTGTGCTGTTGTACTTCCGGTGTTTTTGCGAGTGACTTGAGGGTGTTTAGTCGTGCTTGTGCTTGGGTTTCTGAGTGTTTCGTGTGTCCCGAGTGTGACTTTGTGTTCCCGAGTGTCTCACGCGTGATTTGGGTGTGTCGACAACCCACCCTTTGAATTCCCTGAGGATTCAATCTGCTCCTCCTCATTACACCCTCTTTAAATCCCCTAGGGATTAACACTTCCTACACCCCTTTTCCTCACCTCACCTAAGCCCCCCCCACCCTCGCTCACCTCACATCCCTTTTGTTCCTCCTCATCCCCTAGAGGATTAGCCCTTCCTACTCCTCCCTCACCTCCACATATTTCTAAGCCCTCCCCCCCTCACTCACCTTACCTCACATCCTATTTACCCATCTCTTCACCCACCTTACCTCGCCTCTTTCTTAACCTTTCTTGTTCTCACACACCTCACTCACCTCACATCCCTTCCTACTCCTCCTCTCTCCCACTTACCTCCTTTCCCAAACTCCCTCTCACTCATCTCACCTATTTCCTAACCCTCCTTGATCTCACACACCTCACTCACCGCCTCCCTTTCCCCCTCTTTACTCACCTCACATCCCTTCCTACTCCTCCTCTCTCCCACCTCACCTATTTCCTAACCCTCCTTGATCTCACACACCACACGAACCGCCTCCCTTTCCCCTCTTTACTCACCTCACATCCCTTCCTCCTCCTCTCTCCCACCTCACCTATTTCCTAACCCGCCTTGATCTCACACACCTCTCTTTCCCCTCTTTACTCACCTCACATCCCTTCCTACTCCTCCTCTCTCTCACTTTTCCATTACTAAACTACCTCTCACACCTCACCCCTTTCCTAATCCCCTTCACTCTGTGTTTTTATCTCTTTCATTTCAGCTAAGATGGCGCCTAAGAAGTGCAGTACTTGTAACGGTAGCTTCTCAGCTCACTTTTTTACAGGGCGTTCTGCTGTCTGTCGACTGTGTCTGTCCAAGCAGCATCTCGAGACACGACTGCAGGAGCAGGAAGAGAAGATGGAAGAAGGCCAGAATAAAATAATAGAGCTTTCTCTCACCAGGCAGCATCTCGAGACCAGACTGCAGGAGCAAGAAGAGAAGATGGAAGCAGGTAAGAATAAAATAATAGAGCTTTCTCGCACTGTTGCCTCCTTGCAGGAATTCATCCAGGCTAACGTTGCTGTGGTGCCAAACCCTTCTCCAGCCGCCCCCTTGCCCTCAGCGGTACCGTCGACACCAGCGGACAACACCACGCAACGGGAGGATGCTAGTGGCACCGCCCATGATGGCTTCACCGTCGTGAATGGAGGAGCCAAACCAGCCAGACAAGCGATTTATCCTGTTCATTGCTTCAACAGGTTTGCCATTCTGGAGGAGGAGGACGAGCAGGAGAGCACCTTCCTGGTGGGTGACTCCATGATTCGCCAGCAGGTCGTTGAGTTCTGCGGCAGAGTTCCTCGTCGAAGACGGAACTATTGCTATCCTGGTGCTGGGATCGACGACATAACTGCTGCTCTTGAGGAGATCTCCCCCCAGGCAACTAATGATTCACTGTTTGTTATTCACACAGGTACGAACGACATCACCACGACCCGGTCTGAGGAACTCCTGGAGAAGTACCGTAGGCTCATCCAGCAGTATAAGACTAAATCCCCTAACATTTTGATTTCAGGAGTTCTACCACGGACTTGGGCGGAGAGCGACTTTTCAGTAAGGCCTTCAGCCTAAACAACCGCTTACAGACTCTTTGTAGGGAGCTTGACGTGGAGTTCCTAAACGCATGGGACAATTTCTATGGACAAAATGAGCTCTTCCACAGGGACGGATTGCACCTTTCTCCCATCGGGGCAGCCAGACTCGGAAGGCTCCTCAACGAAGCAGTGCGTGTCATCCGAACAAAAAACAAGTCACGGCCACGTCCCTCCACCCCACCCGTGTAAATAGACGCCGTGCATCGCAACAAACCCGTAACCGTGATCCCGCAAGTACCACCACCTCTATTACTAAGCCTCTAGATAACTTAAAAATCCTTAGTTTCAATGCGCGTAGCCTAAGAAACAAATTTGATGAACTGAGATGTCTTGCTTTAACAGAAAATTTTGACATAATTGCTATAACCGAAACATTTATCGACACCACAAATATTGATTTAAGTTCCGAATACAACATAGATGGCTACAGACTCTTCAACAAAGATCGTGTAAACCGTAGGGGCGGTGGCGTCGCCCTTTATGTCAAAAGCTATTTGCAACCCACTGACAAAACACCGGGAAACAGTAACGTTGAACATTTGTGCGTGCGAGTAAACATTGCAAAAGTCAACTTAAATATATCTGTCACCTACAGACCTCCCGGGCAATCACTCGATGACGACCTTGAAATGTACAGCGTCTTAAGGCAGTCACTTAATAACAGCGACTCACTGATATTAGGAGACTTTAACCTCCCACATATCGACTGGGCGACACTGTCAGGTACAGAAGGCGAGTCACATAGAATGATCGAATTTCTAGAAGAAAATTATCTAAGCCAAATGGTTTCTGAGCCAACTCGACAAAATAATATACTCGACCTTGTTATAACGACCCAAGATAACCTAATCAGTAGTGTCACGGTAGGAGAACACCTCGGTTCTTGCGATCATAAATTAGTGCGCGTCGACATTAAAGCTCAATCATCAGTGACTGAAAATAAAGTAAAGGTGCCCAATTTCAAAAGAGCTAACTTCGTAGAAATCCGACAAAAACTAACAGAAATACAACTATCAGATGACGGCAACGTAGAGGAAGCCTGGCTAAGCCTTAAAAATCACTTACTCACTCAGCAGAACACATTCGTCCCCTTGTGCGAGAAGCGAATTAACACTAATAAAAGCCCACCGTGGTTTAATAGCGAAATTAAACAATCAGTCAATGAGAGAAAATTGTTTTATAGGTTAAAGAAAGAACAAAGCACGCCCGAAAACATTAGACTTTATAATGATGCCAGGCGACGAGTAAAAAGACTAGTAGGTCAGGCAAAGCGTAGATACGAAGAAAATATTGCAGCCAACTGTAAAAATAATCCGAAATCTTTCTTCAGTTACATAAACAACATAAAGGCGATCAAAAGTGGTATTGGACCTTTAACAAACAGCGACGGTGCACTAATGACTGACAGCCAACACATTGCAAACCTCTTAAACAATTACTTTTCTTCGGTGTTTAATACTAACAGTCTTCCTCTCGCTACCACCAAGACCAGTACTATTGTAAATCTCGAGCATGCATTGCCTAATTTTGAAATAACAACCGATGAAGTCCTTAAAGCTCTCCATTCACTTAAAACAAATAAAAGTCCTGGACCTGACAAAGTATATCCAACTCTGCTGAAAGAAACAAAGAGCGAAATACTCTCCTCCCTCACAACCGTATTCAATATGTCCTTGCGACAAGGCATCGTCCCTTCAGATTGGAAAAAGTAATAGGTAATTACAGGCCCATTAGTCTAACTTCGGTTGTAGGTAAGCTACTTGAGGGCATAATTAGAGACAAAATTGTGAATTACCTTGAAAGCCACTCATTGATTGGGGACTCACAACATGGCTTCCGAAACAAAAGATCCTGCCTATCAAACCTATTAACCTTTTATAACGACCTCTTCACTGTTTATGACGTAACCAAATCACTGGACGTAGTCTATCTTGATTTCCAGAAAGCGTTTGATAAAGTCCCGCATCATAAATTACTTTACAAATTAAAGCAAATAGGTATTGACGGTCAAGTAAACCAGTGGATCGCGAATTGGTTGAGCAACAGACAACAAAGAGTAGTGATTGACGAATTTAACTCAGAGTGGGCGCCTGTCACTAGTGGCGTCCCTCAGAGCTCGGTCCTTGGCCCAGTGCTCTTCATTATTTACATCAACGACGTGGATGTTGGACTCAATAACCGTATTAGTAAATTTGCAGACGACACAAAGATTGGCAACTCGGTTCTCACTGACGAAGACAGGCAAAGCCTCAAAGAGGATTTGCACAAAATTTCAGCTTGGTCGGATAGATGGGAGATGCCCTTTAACGTAGACAAGTGCCAGGTCCTTCAAGTTGGAACGAGGAATTAGAAGTTCGAATACGAAATGCGCGGCGTTAAACACAAAAGCGTTCAATGCGTCAAAGACTTG
>NW_026112132.1:30000-35000 GCF_024679095.1 Eriocheir sinensis
ACGGTAGAGAGAAGATGGACGTCACGCTTGTCGCTCCATCTCAAGGCCAGTAACTTTCCAGCCTTTTCTTTTTGAGTGTACAGGTCCTTCTTCCTGCCTCGGGTGCGAGTCGTGTCATCATTGGCTGGTTTGCTGGGGTCGTCAACTATGGTCTTCTGTACGTCGAGCTTTGGCATAAACTTTCTGTTCCGCCGTACGGTTCCACAAGATCCCGTGTTGTTGTCGTGCAGGAACTGACACAAAGCAGGGCTGGTATACCAATTGTCTGTGTAAAGAATATGACCCTTACCGAAGTATGGTGCCATCATCTTACAGACGACGGCACCAGACTTTCCCCTAGGATCTTTCTTGCTGACAGTTGGTATATCAGTCTGTGCGCCTGCATACACAAGCACGTCAAGCACGATTCCTGTATCACAGTCGCAAAGAACAAAAAGTTTAATGCCAAAGCGATGTCTTTTTGTCGGAATGTACTGCTTGAAGGAGAGGCGACCTTGTGCAGGACAAGTGACTCGTCAATAACCAGCTTTTGAAAGGGATGGAAATATTTCTGATACCGTGCAACGATCATTGAAATTATTTCATTCACTTTCCTAAGCGGGCCATTGTCGTTAGAATTTTCATTGTTGCTAAAGTTCAGAAAACCAAGCAACAGCAAAAATCTGTCACGAGTCATATACTTCCCGTACAGAGGGTGGCAAAGAGTGTCATTACGCCAGTAATCCTGCACATAATGCTTCTTGCACAGAGGCATCAGCAGGATCAGGGAGATAAAGACAATCAACTCCCTTGCCGTTGTATCCTCCCATTTCCGTGCCCTGGAAGTGGGTGGAAGACCATTCATTCCCTCACACACCAAACGAAAATGGTCGCTGGTATGATGGGCAACAAATGACATCAACTCATCATCCAAGTAGGCACGGAAAACGTCACTCTCATTTGATTGGTCGTTGCAAGGCCAGTCTCTCGTCACGCCACTCCTGTCAGAGCAAAACTCGTGCAGGTCAGGTACGAAGTCTGACCCTTCTGACCAAGCAAATGAGAAGTCTGGGGTCTCAAGCAACGGCACTTCTCTGTTCCGGTGGTCATCCTCACCTTCACGCAGTTCATTGTCCCTGTCACTTTCACTGTCACTGTCAAAGTCACTGTCACTGTCACTGTCACTGTCCAGAACAAATTCAGAGTCAGAGATGTCGTTGTCGTTACCGTCCGTAGAAAACAGCAGTTTCATGTACTTGTCGGGTTGCACAGGACGTCGGCGAGGTGCGGGCTTGTACCCCGAAGGACCTGGGGCATGACTGTTTGCAACGGCAGTACCTGAGAAAGGAGGAATTGGTGTCATGAGATTCATGAAGTAGATAAACCAAATATCGATCAATACATCTATAGTTTACATCAGTAACAATTCACACACAAAAAAATACCATACCTTTGGGACCTTGGGTTGCAGCTTTAGGCATATTTCCAGAGGGAGATCCATTGGCGACATTACCTGGAAGAGGATGAGCATAATGTTACGACGCTTCATGATATACGTAAAAGAAATCACTTATAATTTTATAAACTTGTTTACCCCATGCATTTCACCTACGGGAAGAAATGCCTCAATATGAATGTAAAGTGAAGACAAGAGAGAAAATAATAGGCGGACAAAAAATAGTATGATGAGGAGGAAGGCAACCACACATAACTTAATATGATATCATTACGTACACATTCTCTCTCTCTCTCTCTCTCTCTCTCTCTCTCTCTCTCTCTCTCTCTCTCTCTCTCTCTCTCTCTCTCTCTCTCTCTCTCCGTATGATACGTGGCCTACGACACTAATAAAACATTGACTTCGTTCATCAATTACATATACTTTACATCAGTAGCAATTCACAAAAAAAACACATACCACTGGGGCCTTGGGCTGTAGCTCTAGGCACAGTCCCAGAGGAAGATCCATTGACCACATTACCTAAGAGAGGAAGAACATTTGTTACGACGCTTCATGACAGACGTACAAGAAATTATTTATAATTTTATAAATATGTTTACCCCTTGTATTCCATCTAAAAGAAGAAATGCCGCCATATAAATGCAATATCTATCAATCTATCTATCTATCTATCTATCTATCTATCTATCTATCTATCTATCTAGAGAGAGAGAGAGAGAGAGAGAGAGAGAGAGAGAGAGAGAGAGAGAGAGAGAGAGAGAGAGAGAGAGAGAGAGAGAGAGAGAGAGAGAGAGAGAGAGAGAGAGAGAGAGAGAGAGAGAGAGATCAGCGTGGTGCTCTGGTGGAGGGCCGGCGAGGGTGGCAGTGACGAGGAGGGGAAAGGTGGTTGGGGTGTGAGAGGGAGGGAGGGAGGAAGAAACTGAAAGATGTCCATTACTGAACACACACACACACACACTCCCTCCCTCCCTCCCTCCCTTGCCTCCTCCTCCTCGGCTTATACGTATCATACGCGTGACGTTCACAGCTTCACACGCGCGCATCAGTTTCCGACTGATTGTCTTGCTGGTAAGGTTGGAGTCTATCTGCAAGCAATTCTCATGGAATATCATTTCGCTAATTTTGCATAGAAATTGTAACGTAGATCTCCTCAATTTACAGATATGGACCGGTGGTTTAGGCTGAAGGAGCCCTCACCAGCTGCCAGGCAGAAGAGGCTGGTGATGCAAATGACAAAAATGAATGACGGAAGACGAAG
The DNA here is from genome assembly GCF_024679095.1 of Eriocheir sinensis. Classification (NCBI taxonomy): domain Eukaryota; kingdom Metazoa; phylum Arthropoda; class Malacostraca; order Decapoda; family Varunidae; genus Eriocheir; species Eriocheir sinensis. The sequence goes on from NW_026112132.1 coordinate 32,697, forward strand.
GGTAGGCCTGAAGGGCTAGTATGTAATAAAGCAGGGGAACTTGACCTTTGTGCGGCCAACACCACCCTCACCACCAAACCCATCCCTACCAACAACCCTAACCCCACCACCAACACCATCCTCACCAACAAACCAACCCTCACCTTACCCCATTCACTAAAACCCAAAACAAATAATGACTAATAAAAGTAAAGAGTAACAAAAAAAAAAAAAAAAAAAATCTTGGCTGGGCTTCCACACCCACCGCGCCCACACATTCGTTATCTACCCCTCGCGGTCCCGGTCATTTTTTTTCCTAGTAATATTCTCTCTCTCTCTCTCTCTCTCTCTCTCTCTCTCTCTCTCTCTCTCTCTCTCTCTCTCTCTCTCTCTCTCTCTCTCTCTCTCTCTCTCTCGCTGACACGATCACGCGCGAAATTGAGATTTTCGTAGTATATTATTTTAGTGTTACGTGGATTATGATTTATTATTATTCTTTAGGCTATTCTGACAAATATTATTCATAGATAGAAGCAGTATTTTACTATTTAGTCTTTCATAAGCCACAGATTGTTGTTACTGAAGGAGTAAAAAAATGGTAACATCCATTGTCAACGCTTTTCAGATATTGCGGTCTCAATAGGCATGCTTTCCTTCGGGGTCCCGTATTTATCTATTTTTCCCTAGTAATATTCTCTCTCTCTCTCTCTCTCTCTCTCTCTCTCTCTCTCTCTCTCTCTCTCTCTCTCTCTCTCTCTCTGTCTCTGTCTCTCTCTCTCTCGCTCTTTCACAGGGACGGATTGCACCTTTCTCCCATCGGGGCAGCCAGACTCGGAAGGCTCCTCAACGAAGCAGTGCGTGTCATCCGAACAAAAAACGAGTCACGGCCACGTCCCTCCACCCCGCCCGTGTAAATAGACGCCGTGCATCACAACAAACCCGTAACCGTGATCCCGCAAGTACCACCACCTCTATTACCAAGCCTCTAGATAACTTAAAAATCCTTAGTTTCAATGCGCGTAGCCTAAGAAACAAATTTGATGAACTGAGATGTCTTGCTTTAACAGAAAATTTTGACATAATTGCTATAACCGAAACATTTATCGACACCACAAATATTGATTTAAGTTCCGAATACAACATAGATGGCTACAGACTCTTCAACAAAGATCGTGTAAACCGTAGAGGCGGTGGCGTCGCCCTTTATGTCAAAAGCTATTTGCAACCCACTGACAAAACACCGGGAAACAGTAACGTTGAGCATTTGTGCGTGCGAGTAAACATTGCAAAAGTCAACTTAAATATATCTGTCACCTACAGACCTCCCGGGCAATCACTCGATGACGACCTTGAAATGTACAGCGTCTTAAGGCAGTCACTTAATAACAGCGACTCACTGATATTAGGAGACTTTAACCTCCCCCATATCGACTGGGCGACACTGTCAGGTACAGAAGGCGAGTCATATAGAATGATCGAATTTCTAGAAGAAAATTATCTAAGCCAAATGGTTTCTGAGCCAACTCGACAAAATAATATACTCGACCTTGTTATAACAACCCAAGATAACCTAGTCAGTAGTGTCACGTTAGGAGAATACCTCGGTTCTTGCGATCATAAATTAGTGCGCGTCGACATTAAAGCTCAATCATCAGTGACTGAAAATAAAGTAAAGGTGCCCAATTTCAAAAGAGCTAACTTCGTAGAAATCCGACAAAAACTAACAGAAATACAACTATCAGATGACGGCAACGTAGAGGAAGCCTGGCTAAGCCTTAAAAATCACTTACTCACTCAGCAGAACACATTCGTCCCCTTGTGCGAGAAGCGAATTAACACTAATAAAAGCCCACCGTGGTTTAATAGCGAAATTAAACAATCAGTCAATGAGAGAAAATTGTTTTACAGGTTAAAGAAAGAACAAAGCACGCCCGAAAACATTAGACTTTATAATGCCAGGCGACGAGTAAAAAGACTAGTAGGTCAGGCAAAGCGTAGATACGAAGAAAATATTGCAGCCAACTGTAAAAATAATCCGAAATCTTTCTTCAGTTACATAAACAACATAAAGGCGATCAAAAGTGGTATTGGACCTTTAACAAACAGCGACGGTGCACTAGTGACTGACAGCCAACACATTGCAAACCTCTTAAACAATTACTTTTCCTCGGTGTTTAATACTAACAGTCTTCCTCTCGCTACCACCAACACCAGTACTATTGTAAATCTCGAGCAAGCATTGCCTAATTTTGAAATAACAACCGATGAAGTCCTTAAAGCTCTCCATTCACTTAAAACAAATAAAAGTCCTGGACCTGACAAAGT
>NW_026112132.1:40000-130000 GCF_024679095.1 Eriocheir sinensis
TCTTGGCAGACGGTGACCGGTTGAGTTCAGCTAAGAGCGTTCCAAAGCTCATAAAGAAAAAAAATTGCTCATCAGCGATACAAAGACGTCCTATTCCAGAAGCAAACATTTACCTTTGACTATCAGGGATTCACAGTGCGTAATGGACGAATGAGTACAGTAAAATATCCCAAGAGAGGGATATCTGTAGTTGAGGACAAAAGATACTGCTTTAGCACCTTGGAGTTACGATCTTACGGTCATCCCGATAATTCTACAGGGGTAGAGGAGGAGGAGGAAGAGAAGGAGGCTGTAATCATAATTTGACCAAATTCCAATAAACATTGAGTTTGTTTGACTCGCGAAATGTGCGCGGCGGCGGCAGCAGCGGGCCCTGCTTCGACATCATGCGACGACAGGATGCGACAGGATTGCGTGGGCTCGGGGCGGGGCGGGGCGGGGCGAGGCGGCAGCACGCTACCAAGTTATTCTAAAAGAGAAATGAGACACTGGATTTTTCTCTACTATGAACCGGACATGATAGTGTTCTTAGATAGTTATGCTCTCGACCTCAAACTATACTCTGATTATTTTAAATATATTGCTTACCCTGGGCTCAGATATATAAAAATGCATTTCGACTTCAAAGCACGCGAAGCGATGTGTGCGGGGCTTATGTCGTGTACTTTGCCTACAATGTTTCACACTTGGGTGTAAGAGAAACTCTTGAAAAAATATGTATGGAGTTTTCCAAGACTGAATATTCGAGGAATGATGAACACGTGATGAGATTCGCTTACAGCAAGTTTATAAAGCCCGTATGACATCAAACATTTAACACGTGCTCATAAAAAGTAAGTATTGACTTTATTGATTTTTCATATTGAAGTGTATTACATTCCATGAAGCTATTCTCAGCATAAATAATTTTCTAGTTCCTTTATCGTGGTTTGTATAACACGCTTAAATCAGTGGTCTGGCTCCATACAGGACCTCACTCGTCACCACCACTAGCCCCGGTGCTGCCGCTCCGCCCCGCCCCGTCCCGAGCCCACGCAATCCTGTCGCATCCTGTCGTCGCATGATGTCGCCGCAGGGCCTGCTGCCGCCGCCGCGCACATTTCATGAGTCTTTTTTATTTTTTATATGAGCCAGATCGAAACATAGACTCGTTTTATCTACATGTTTCCACAAATCGAATAAATTTTAAGACAATTATTGTTTTTTTCATCCATTTTTTGATAAATGGCATATAAACGAGTCAAACAAACTCAATTTTTATTGAATTTGGTCAAATTATGATTACAGCCTTCTCTTCCTCCTCCTCCTCTACCCCTGTAGAATTATCGGGTTGACCGTAAGATCGTAACTCCAAGGTGCTAAAGCAGTATCTTTTGTCCTCAACTACAGATATCCCTCTCTTGGGATATTTTATTGTACTCATTCGTCCTTTACGCACTGTGAATCCCTGATAGTCAAAGGTAAATGTTTGCTTCTGGAATAGGACGTCTTTGTATCGCTGATGAGCAATTTTTTTTCTTTATGAGCTTTGGAACGCTCTTAGTTGAACTCAACCGGTCACCGTCTGCCAAGAGGATGGAGTAGCACTTTAGTCTTACACCTACAAATTCTGAGATGGTTCTTTCCTCACTTCAGACTTGAGAAACTGAGCTTGCCTTTGTTGTCTGTGTTGTACAAGGAATGTGAGGAGCTAAAGTTACTTGTGTCTATATAGCTTTTAAAGGGTTCCTGCGAGTACTCTGTTAATAGATCAGGAGTTTCAGTTTCTGTTATTATGAATCAGTGTCACAATTCACTAGTTTCGCCAGATCCCCGTAATGAGCCTTCATGATACTGTAAAAGAAATCATATAGTCGCAGCTTGGACAGCTCTAGGACGTAGTAGCCAATGTAGTTTGGATGATTCGCCTGTGAATATTTCTTATGGCGAACTACAACTACATGGCCATCATTGAGGGGTACAACGCGTTTAAAGTAAGGACTTCGGGCCAGCTTCAAAAACTTTTCGCGGTTGGTGACAATATCTATGTCTTCACTATATTTGGCCGCGTTCATCAGGAATCGACCAAAAAATGCTGTTTGAAATACACTTGATTGCAGTTTTCTTGATAGGGCAAGTAGCACTTTTGCGGCTTCTATGTTATCCTGAATGAAGTCCGCAAGAAAGTGCTTTGCTTAAACATATAAATAGCATGCACTTTTTAACAACCCGGCCTAATTGAATAAGCAGTTTAAGGAGGGACAGAGCAAACAGCATTTTCTCCTGAGCAACATGTGTTCCAATCTGTTTTATGTTCTTACACGGTACTGGACGGTTTTCTTCTTCATACCATTCGTGTGCGGCTGACGATATATCTCTATTGATGATATTGTGTCTTCTGATGGTCAGTGGAAGGTCATCCGTTTTCTCAATGACTTCACGTGAGACAGCCTCAGTATCGCACAGAATGAGGTATCCAAAATCGCCATCGGTTGCTTGATTGACCTAGCCCCCCTCCCGCTCAAAAACCAGTGCATTTCTGTCTCATCTAGTTTTCTCATATCTCCACATGGTAACTTCTCTTGCATTACAGTGGGATAAAGACTGTTGAAGTCAAGATATGAAAGGAAAGTGTTTCTATCATGTTTTGGATTAAACTGAGGTTCGTAGATGTTATTGGTGCGTACAAAACGACGCATTAACACTTGTGTAGCCCCCACGCACATTTGTTTGAATGCAATGATATATGTGTGGGCTACTAAGCATCTCTAATTCCTGCTGTGTTTTTAACAGAAAAGAGTCATAGGCAAATCCTGGCAGGCTAACATAATTTACAATATCCAACCTCCACTGAGTTTTCAAAATACCTCTCCACTCTAGGAAGGCATCACATAGAAGGCCAACATCCACTTTTACATAAAGCAACAAATAGTCCATCAGGCTCTGACACCCAGCTACTTTCCAAACATTCTGAGCATGTTTATAATCACTTTCGGAAAGTTCAGCTTCTTGAAGCGAATTGAAAAAATCTTCGCGGGATGGAAGGCGTGTCTCAGAAAGTCGTTCCATCGAATCCATATAGTCATAACAAAAAACCTGCTTTCCCTTGATCAATAATGGTAACGCAGGTGCTGGCACATCTTTCAACATCTGTTGTGTGCATATGGGTTCGTTCCCATTGCTGATGAATTGGTTCGCTAAAGCCGCGAGTGAACCAGACATAAAGACATACGCGTCAATAAATCTCAAGTCATTTATGATGACTTCATGGTATTTGTGAACTGAATGTTTTGGTCTTAGTTTGATTTTCAAAGTCAGGTAGCGTTCATTCACGCGGGATTAACGTCATGTCGTAATCCGCATTATGTGCAATGAGAGTGCGCTGCAATTTGTGATTTTTTTCATTTGAAGGTTGCATCTATTACAATAAGCTTCAATGTAATTGTTTCCTGATTTTTCATGGTCATGATGTTTTACTCCTTTACCTTTTAAAACCCGTATTTACAGAGAAGACAGTGAATTTGTTCATTGTGACGTGCCGTATCTTCATCGGTCGTATTGATTTTATTGTAGCCTTTAGAAAATTTTAACTTCTTCAAGGAGTGTGGGTTCAGCTAATGTAAGTTCGTTCTATATTCAAAACAGTGTGAGTTCAGCTAATGTAAGTTCGTTCTTTATACAAAACAGTGTGAGTTCAGCTAATGTAAGTTCGTTCTATAATCAAAACAGTGTGAGTTCAGCTAATGTAAGTTCGTTCTATATACAAAACAGTGCGGGTTCAGCTAATGTAAGTTCGTTCTATATTCAAAACAGTGTGAGTTCAGCTAATGTAAGTTCGTTCTATATGCAAAACAGTGTGAGTTCAGCTAATGTAAGAACGTTCTATATACAAAACAGTGTGAGTTCAGCTAATGTAAGTTCGTTCTATATACAAAACAGTGTGAGTTCAGCTAATGTAAGTTCGTTCTATGTACAAAACAGTGTGAGTTCAGCTAATGTAAGTTCGTTCTATATACAAAACAGTGTGAGTTCAGCTAATATAAGTTCGTTCTATATACAAAACAGTGTGAGTTCAGCTAATGTAAGTTCGTTCTATATACAAAACAGTGTGAGTTCAGCTAATGTAAGTTCGTTCTATATTCAAAACAGTGTGAGTTTAGCTAATGTAAGTTCGTTCTATATACAAAACAGTGTGAGTTCAGCTAATGTAAGTTCGTTCTATATACAAAACAGTGTGGGTTCAGCTAAAATGGTTTACAGCATTACTTCCACAATAGGATCCGCTTTCTACTGTTTCTCCGTTTCTATTCACTATAATGTAAGCATACGCTATGGCAAAGTGATGTCTCTTTACACCCATTCGAAGAAGGCTTTACGAGAATACTCTCAAAGACATAGAATGCTAAATAAGATGGCTCATATGCTTTAGCATTATTAATAAATTTCACAGTATATCCCGCAGGTGGGAATCTTAGTCTTGTGATCATCATTGGGTGCTCAGCAAGCGTTGTCTTGTTCTCACAGGCACACAAATTTCCATGCAGTTTTTCCATGCTGCATGGTTCTTTTTCATTTCCCGCCGCAGGATAGTTTCCTTAAGCAGTTAATTTGAACACCAACGAGGGAAGAAAATATTTTGGATTTGTTGTTAACTAATAAAGAGGACATAATAAGCAACATTGAGGTTGGGGGTTCATTAGGTAACAGTGATCATAAGGAAATTATATTTAATATTAAATGGGAGGATAGAGTCAGCAGAAACAACACTTAATACCTGACTTCAGGAAGGCGGACTTCGAGGGTTTAAAAAGCAGCTGCAAAGGCTTAAGAGAGTAAGATCAGAAGTAGCTGAGAGCTTAAAACCATAGGGTTCGTTATGTTGGGAGTATAGAACGTAAGAATTCCTTTTTCCTGGAGTTCACCATTGGAATACGCGTTCACCTGGGAGGCTGTCCAAAAATGTTTGAGCGAAACTGTAGGGATTCAGGAGTATTTATACCTAAATCAACAAGAAGATATCCATAAGGACGTGAATATACAGCATATATATATATATATATATATATATATATATATATATATATATATATATATATATATATATATATATATATATATATATATATATATATATATATATATATATATATATATATATATATATACAAACTGGTTTGCCTTCTCTTTTCCGAATATTTGTCTGCCCAGACAGTGAATTTGAGATATCTCTGACTTATTTAATAACACGAGTGAAGGAAAGGGGGAGGGAGTGAGGGAGGGGGGAGTCGAGAGAAGAGGGAGTGAGAAAGTTATGATTGAAGGGAGAGTTGAAATAAACTGTAGGGAGTAAGGAGTATTTATACCCAAATCAACAAGAAGATATCCATAAGAACGTGAATATACAGCATATTTATATATATCTACAAACTGGTTTGCCTACTCTTTTCCGAATATTTGTCTGCCCAGACAGTGAATTTGAGATAAATCTGACTTATTTAACCCTCTCGCGCACGATGACGCATTTCGTGTCATCAAGGGTAAAAGGTTCTGGCGGACGATGACGCGAAACGCGCCATAAAAGTAAATAAAAAATGATTAAAAATTAAGTTTTCGATGAAAGTGCGTCAAATTTGCAGTTGTTGGGATAAGTTTCTTAATAGTAACATATGGCAATCTATCTAAGGAACGTAGATGAGGAGCTTTGAGTGATTTTTATTTGTTAGGCCACTCTGACGAGAGAAAAAAAAAAAGTTTTCTCGGTGTAACTCGGGAACTAATAGACGTATGAGGAATTTGAAGATACCATAAGAATCCTCACTAAAAGGTAAACTCGATGCGGCAACGTCTAAGGTCATATGACACCGAAGAGCAGGCAGAAAATATAAAGAAATGCAAGTTGAGAAAAGAAATAAGAAGAAAGAAGTTAAGAAATGAGATATAAGACATTAATTAATGCAAAATCAGAAAAAAAAGACTTGGTGCTGCAGTGTTTAGGGGTAGATGACACCAAATAACCGGAGTAAAAAAATAAATATATATAAGTTGAGGAAAGAAATAAGAAGAAACAAGTTGAGAAATGAGAAATAAGAAGATAATGATACAATACATCCAGCAAAAACTTAAATAATTTATCGAGTCTTATGTTCAATGGCGATTTTTTATTTTATTTTCGGACTTGCATTAGAGAGTAAATTCATATTCCAGCCTGGTCATTAACCTAATATCCTTAACCTTTTCCGTGATTATAATCTCGTGGTCATTCGAGGGCCCAAGATCTTATCTTAACCCTTCAAGTACCCCCTCTCCCGTCACCCCCCCCCTCCCTGCTGGGCACCCCTACTCCCGTCACCCTCCCGCTTCCGTACGCTAGTCCGAGAGGGGGGGGGGTGAAATGGTAAAAGAGATGGGAGGGGGGGGGAGGGGAAGGGGGGGGTCCAGATACCCCCTCTTTCGAATCCCCCCCGCTGACCCCCCCAACCCCCACTTCCAGTCCCCCCCGCAGAGGCTACCCCCACTTCCGTACATTTGTTACTACTCACGCGGCCACGATATATTCAAACAAGTACTACCGTTAGGCCCGATCGAAGTTTGATTCCATTCGACTCCTGAGTTTCTACTCCGGGTCGTTTTGGGGGGCACGTTCGGCTTCCCCCAAGCGGGAATCATTTTCGTGCCTGTTGTCCTTCTCTTCAATTTTGGACTTGAGTTTAAGCACAAAATCATGCAGGCTGTCAGTGAGGCTGTAGTCAAGGGATACTGAACTCCTTCGAAGAGGAACTTTAAGGACAATCATGTACACAAGGAACTCTATAAATTTACCAGCATCTGTTACATAAATGGTTTCTCCATCTGTCCAGTTTCCTTGTTTCAAACACGATATCAAATCAGTAGACAGCCGACAGGCGTCCACTAGCCTGTTAAAAAGGCCACTCGTTAGCAGTGTCCACAGCAAAAATTCATACCCTTTACTAGGCTGTGTTCCCCATCTTCCCCAAATGTTTCAAGAAAAAGTGACCGAAACGCGTCATAAGCCTTCAGTTCTATGAGCGCGTTCGTGTTTATGAGGGCCGCGGCTCCCGTTCCGGGTTTGACACAGGAGTGGATGAGAGATATTTTATCTCCCGGATCTGACACGAATGAAATGTCCATGACAACCTTACACTGAAACAAGAAGTCCCTGGCCGAATAATCTGCCTCCTTACCTGAGAAAGGCCTAGCTGCTGTTGCTGTTAGCGGAAGATTAGGGGCAGAAACCATTGTGGGATTATTAAGAAGAGGGGATCCCCGCCTGCTCCGATTATGAGATATCCTGAGGTTGGCCAACCGTTTGACAGAGTCCATATGGACATTGTCGGACCTTTGTCGGTTTCCGACAAAGGCTATAAGTATGTACTGACAGTGATTGACGTCCTGTCACGTTTCCTGGTAGCAACCCCCCTTCGGACGAAGGCAGCCAAGGAAGTGGCAGCTGCGTTCTACGAGAACGTAGTCTGTGTACACAGCATCCCGCCTATTCTAGTCACTGATCAGGGGAAGGAGTTCGTTAACACTCTCCTGCGAGAGTTGACTCAATTGCTACAGATTGATCACTTAAGGACGACTCCTTATCACCCGTCTGCGAACGGGGTGATTGAGAGGCCTAACGGCACTTTAATAAATATTCTGAGAACCTTATGTGAGGACAATAGAGGGATTTGGGACCAAATGCTTCCAGTTGCAACACACGCCTACAACACTGCCTATCATCGTGTTTTACGGGATTCCCCATTCTTCCTGCTTTTCTCCCGTGACCCTAATGTTCCTTTTGAAATGTTAGAGAATAGGCGACAACCGTGTTATGATGTAGATAGTTACAAGTCATTCACTGCTAGTGTCGCCCAAAGGACTTATAAATTGTGTCAGAAGAATATTGATATCGGTTGGCAAGAGTCTGAAAGGATGTTTAGGAAGGCAAAATACAAACAGATTGAGATTGGAGATAGGGTGTATGTCAAGAACATTCCGTCCAAGGGTGAGCCTAAAAAACTTCAGCCTTTGTTTAACGGCCCCTTCCGGGTCGTCGACAAGGTTAGTCCTGTGGTCTTACGACTCCGCCATATCAGAGGGAGTAAGATCAGGACGGTTCACACCAACAATGTTCAGGTCGTTCACGAGGACTCTCTTGGACTCCATGACTCCCCTAACGTCAGGCGTGCCTACCCTGTCCCTGACAACCAAATACCAGGGCCAATTGATGATTCATTGTCAATGGCCCCTCCGCCTGACGAGTCACTGCCCTTGTCGTTTGCTGCTCCTTCCGAGCCCTCCCAGCCGACTCCTGCTCCCTCATCACCTGAAGTTCTCCAGGCTCCTTCCGAGCCTCAGTCAACTCGTCCGTTACGTTCCAACACGGTACCTCCCTCACTCCCCAACGTCATGGAGCGTCCTCTTGAGTATCGTCAACGACCGGCGAACTGATGCCCCCTATCATTTCAGATCCTGGGTGTTGCCCTCCCCTTACCTGCGGCTGTTCCCCTGCGGGAGCAACCTATACGTCCTGGCCTTGTCTTCTCCCCTGTCTTTAAGATGGTGTTGACAGGGCGTTACTACGTCGTTCCTGTCGTCATCCAGACAGACGAAATACAACGTCCTCTCATCAACGTGGCGAATCTGACCGCGGAAGTGTCGTGGTCTATTGAACATATGAATCAGTCATTTCCCACTGTTTGCTCAGGCGCACTCTAGACTCCTTTCACTTTGAATTTCATAAGCTTTTTAAAGATCTTAATAACTTCTTAGCAGCCATGAGTGGTAGAGATGGGAGCCCATTTAGGACTCGCCGGAGGCGAGGGGCCGTAGACTTTGTTGGCTCGGTAGCGAACCTCCTTTTTGGCACGGCCACTCAGGCCCAGATTGATGTAATACATGAGAAACTCTCCAATCTTCACGCTCTCTCCTCGGAGGAAAGACGCCAGCTCAACCTCCATACAGAAGTCCTCAACGCTACTGTTCGGGACCTCCGTCACGTCCACTCTGCTATATCTCGTCTAGAGTCCGCCTCAGCTTTAGCCTCGGCTATTATTAGGCAGTTTTCTTTACGAACCTTGCAAATTGAGGGAGAAATGCGTATCTTGGAGACCATTCTCCTGATCCAATTGGCGCTTAGTGACCTAAATCATGATACATTGAACCTAAAACTAGGCCTTCAACAAATGTCCCAAACACAAGTCTCCCCTCTTATTATTCCCAATGATGTCTTGCTTCGTGTACTCAGGAATGCCTCCCTCCATTATCCCGGCTTGTTATTCCCTGCGGCTCATGAATATTTAACATTGTACCGTGATGTCTCTGGGGTTATTTCTAAAGGTGCGCTTTCCTTAGGTACCCTTCACTTCTACTTACAGATCCCCATGAAAGGGGATCCCTCTGATGTGTTCGATGTGTTTAAAATGGACGCGTTGCCTTTTCACCTCGATGACACGCCATATTTCCTACACACCGACACACTCTCAACCTACCTCGCGGTTTCTGAAGACCGCAACCACTATATGCTTTTGGACTCCTTGGATCGCTGTACTAAACACCATCTTCTTTATATCTGCCCTCCTGTCGCCCCTGTGTATTCTACGTCTGTCCGGCGCTGCGAGATTGCCCTTTTCCTCGAGCGTCCGGATGCACTGTCACTGTGTTCTAAGTCTCTTCTCAGGACCTTCCCACCAGTCTTCCTCCCGTCCCCGGCGGGCTGGGTCTTCTCCACGGATGTTCCCCAGGTCGTCACCATGGTCTGCCCGGACAGTCCTGTCACCAAGTACCGGCAGACCCTGAATGGCACGGGGCTTCTTACCATCGGTATGGGTTGTAGTGCCCACGCCGACGCGTTCAGCCTCCCTGCCTCTGCCAGTTTGGATAGTGCCGAGCCGCTGACGATCCATCGGGCCCCTTTCCACGTCGGACGAGGCATGGTTGAGTCTTTGCTGGCGGTCCATCCCTCCCTGGGCCATCCCCCTCCGCCTGCGACGCCCGTGGCATCTACGGGCACCCCGCTGGATCTTCCCCCGACGCTCCACCTGCTGGAGGAGTCTGTCCCGGGTTCTTACGCCGGTGCTGCCGCCTTTCCTTGGTGGGGCTGGCTGCTCTTTGGGTTCTCCGCCGCTGGCCTCCTCCTCTTCGCCTGCGGCCTGACCTGGTTCTTCCTTCTGCGACCCCGTCTCCTGCGTGCCTCCCGCCCCGTCACGCCGTCCCCGTCTTGGTCTGAGATGGTAGTTCGGCCTGCCGCGCGCTTCCTGCCACGAGGACGTGGCGTTATCTTGAAGGGGGAGGTATGTGGTGCCCCGCAGGGCACTGCATCCACTAACACAGACGCAGTAACATCACCTGACCCAATACATCCATCACAAATAAACAAGGAAGACGAAAGCGACGTAGAACGTTAAAATACAGCCAACTTTAAGAACAATTTGAAGAACACAGCACAACGAGGCGACAGTGAGAAGAACAAATCATTATCAAAACACACAGGAAGCCAAAAGGGGCGTCTCGGACCACCATACAGCCGGCGCTCTGCCGGCTTCCCGAAACCGCCCACTTCACCCAACGACAGTACCACGCCAAAGACTATAAGGACGAGAATCATGTAAACGGAAGTCATGTAAAATAACACTACTCATGAATATTCACTCTTATGTGCTATAACCATAGAGGATGTAACAATATCATAGGGAGAGGAGTGCACCCTCAGTGCAGGAGCCTTATGTACCCAGTCAATAGGTATGACGTAGTGATGACGTATAGTGACGTAGGCAATCGCCCATATAAGGGAGTTCCCTCGAGTACTCGGGGCAGAACTAGAAATACTTCTGACCGACACTCACATGTCCCTCTAAATTTTAGACACACTATGTGTCGTGTGTTCATCTACACTGTCGTGAGTAGAAAGTGAAGTGTTGTACCGTAAAGGAAAGCGCACTAGTGTCCATTGTGTATAGTGGTATTGTTTAGATTATAAGAGTATATATAATCTTCAGTGTATGTGTAATAAGAAATAGTTAGGATTGCAACCAGTATTGAAGTAGGACGTTACTTGTCCCTTAACAGGCAGTGTGCGAGGCCTGACGACCCGCTGGGTCTGATTGAAGTGTATTCTGTATTTTATATTAGTTTGTTATTCATAGTGTTAAAATAAGTTAAAATTAAATATAAAAAAGCGACAACCAGTATTGAAGTAGGACGTTACTTGTCCCTTAACATGCAGTGTGCGAGGCCTGACGACCCGCTGGGTCTGATTGAAGTGTATTCTGTATTTTATATTAGTTTGTTATTCATAGTGTTAAAATAAGTTAAAATTAAATATAAAAAAGCGACAACGTTTCATCACCCGAACTACGAGCTCCTTCAAATACTCTTGAAGTACCAGAATATTAAGTCAGTTGTCGCTACGACGAATCAGTCTTAAACCTCCTTGAGAGCCCGGTAGCGGGCCACAACATATTTTTGAATGTGACAATTGTATTGGCACTCACCACATGACTGCTAAGCCTATTCCACTCATCCACCACCCTGTTAGTAAACCAATTTTTGCCTATATCCCTGTTGAATCTGAATTTATCCAGTTTAAACCCGTTACTTCGTGTCCTACCCGGTTCTCTTACAATCAAAACCTTATGAATTTCTCCATTATTAAAGCCCTTCATCCATTTATAAACCTCGATCATGTCTCCACGCACCATTCGCCTTTCTAGAGAATGCAAGTTTAACTGTTTGAGTCTTTCCTCGTATGGCAAGTTTCTCAACCCCTGAATCATCTTAGTCATACTCCTCTGCACCGATTCTAACATTTTGACATCCATTCTATAGTAGGGTGACCAGAACTGAACCGCATAGTCAAGATGAGGTCTAACTAATGCTAAATATAGTTTGAGGAAGACTTCGGGGCTTCTGTTGCTTGCGCTCCTTGAAATAAATCCCAGTACCCTATTAGCTCGATTTCTAGCTTGAATGCATTGTGCCCTTGGACGGAGATCAGAGCTCACTAAGACCCCTAAATCCCTCTCACACCCAGACCTACTTATGAGAGTGTCATTTAAGCAATAGTTATGTGAGGGGTTGTTCCTACCTACACTCAGAATACTGCACTTCCCTACATTGAACTCCGTCTGCCATTTATCCGCCCAGTCATATAATCTGTTGAGTTCACCTTGGAGAATACTAGCGTCCTGATCCGACTCAATTACTCTACCGATCTTGGTATCATCTGCAAATTTACTAACATCACTACTAATTCCTGTGTCTAAGTCATTGATATAAATAATAAACAAAAGTGGACCTAATACCGAACCTTGTGGGACCCCACTCGTAACACATCCCCAGTCAGATCTTTTACCATTGATTTGCACTCTTTGCTTCCTATTGCTAAGCCACGCCTTGACCCAGTTCAAAACTTTACCCTCTACTCCGTGAGCCTGTAATTTAAGCAACAGTCGTTGGTGAGGAACTTTGTCAAACGCTTTACTAAAATCAAGATAGATTACATCATAATTTTCATCTCTGTCAACCGCCTCAAATACTTTATTGTAGAAGGACAAGAGATTGGTGAGGCATGACCTACCTTTTGTGAACCCATGCTGCGAGTCGTGAATTGCTATGTTTCTCTAAATGCTCCTGAATGTTCCTGGCTATTATGGACTCCAGCATCTTCCTATAACCGATGTTAAGCTAATTGGGCGATAGTTTGAAGCAACTGACCTGTCCCCTTTAAAAATCGGCGTCACATTAGCTACTTTCCATAGGCTCGGCACATAGCCAGTATTTACCGACATCTTAAAGATGTCGGTTAGTGGGTCACTGATTATATCACCTAACTCCTTTAATACCCTCGGAAATATCCCGTCAGGACCTGGCGACTTGTTCTTCTTAAGCTTATCTATCTCATCCTGAACTACTTGCCTGGTAATGATTATATCCCTCAATTTATCGCCATCCCCGCCCTCGTACACCTGAACTCTTTCCGGTATAGTATTGGCGAGGAGTGTGCACTTGCAACTTTAAGGAAAAAACTGAACAAGTACAGGTATAGAGACAGGACCACACCAGCGTAGGCCCAGGCCCTGTAAAATTACAACTACATAGGTAAATACAATTAGGTAAACACACACACACACATACACACACTCAGTATAATGTTACGTATATGCCTTGCCATAAAGCAAAGCTTTGCCGTTTATTGCAGCTGGTTGTAATACTTATATCATATCATTTGTATATAGATATCATATGTATCGAATGATATTCCAATTCATATTCACTCAGTATTACACATTCATATTCACATCAGATAATATGTTTTTCATTGTAGCCTATCCATGCCATATCATATAATCCTTATAATCACATCACATTCTTATTGATAACAGCCTGTCACATCTCAGTAACATGGTAGTTATTCATATTCATTTCTCATTCATATCATGTATTTATATTTTTTTCATATTCATATCATATATTCATATCTTGTACATCGATATTCTTATCCATGTTTCATGTTTATATTCATAGAATTATATCACGTTATTCATACCTTTTCACATCATTTTATGCAAAGCATTAAAAGAATCATCATGTTTATATTATATTCTTCACTAATTAATCATACCATATACATACATATTCATAGCAGTCACATCCCAGCAAACAATATCACGTTGCAGCAACGTTGTGAAAACTTTAAGTAAAGGTTACAGATATCTTGAGTTGGACTTTGTTAAAACGTTGTGGGAAAAAATATTTGTCCACTCCCAGAATGGTTGTCACAACGTTGTGAAACAACGTACCTATGACCTTCTGAGGACCTTCTTGCTACCTTATTACAACGTCCTTGCTACCTTTGCACGACATTCTCATCCCCTTTTCGGGCCCTGTTCTCACTTGTTTAGGGTATTCCAAACATCTGATTAAGAAGCTTAACATGTATTTACTGAATATTTCTTTAAATTTCATTAGGATATATGCAAATCTTCTAAATATATATGTTTCTATTGAGCCTTATAACTAGATAAATGTAATATACACTGATAATGAAGATTGTTATATAAGCATTTATATCGACATTGAATTATTAAGAAAGAATGAAAAACAGTCTTTTGTTAAAGTAAGTAGGCTACAGTCCGTTTCATTCCATGTGTCCACTCGTGAACGTGGATGTGGCACCTGCGCATTGTTAGTTATTGATTGCGTGAAGATCAACTTCATATTTTCAGTGATATATTTGAATGTTTGTGTATACAAAAAAGTAAAAATCAACCACAAACGTGCCGATTTGCATCGATAATCTGACATATAAACACACG
The DNA here is from genome assembly GCF_024679095.1 of Eriocheir sinensis. NCBI lineage: Eukaryota > Metazoa > Arthropoda > Malacostraca > Decapoda > Varunidae > Eriocheir > Eriocheir sinensis. The sequence continues at coordinate 54,301 of NW_026112132.1, forward strand.
AAAAAACAATTTGTATATCAAACAGTATATAGTCTGATACCATATTGGAACGATCTATAGCCTTTCAGATACCCACATTTCATTTTTTTTTTTTTTTTTTTTTTACAGCAAAGGAGACAGCTCAAGGGCAAAAAAAAGTAAACATTAATAAAAAAAAAAAGCCCGCTACTCGCTGCTCCTAAAAAGAATCCAAAGAGGTGGCCGAAAGATAAGTCAGTTTCGGGAGGAGAGGTGTCCTGATACCCTCCTCTTGAAAGAGTTCAAGTCGTAGGCAGGAGGAAATACAGATGAAGGAAGATTGTTCCAGAGTTTACCAGCGTGAGGGATGAAAGAGTGAAGATGCTGGTTAACTCTTGCATAAGGGGTTTGGACAGTATAGGGATGAGCATGAGTAGAAAGTCGAGTGCAGCGGGGCCGCGGGAGGGGGGGAGGCATGCAGTTAGCAAGTTCAGAAGAGCAGTCAGCGTGGAAATATCGATAGAAGATAGAAAGAGAGGCAACATTGCGGCGGAATTTAAGAGGTAGAAGACTATCAGTATGAGGAGGAGAGCTGATGAGACGAAGAGCCTTTGCCTCCACTCTGTCCAGAAGAGCTGTGTGAGTGGAGCCCCCCCACACATGAGATGCATACTCCATACGAGGGCGGACAAGGCCCCTGTATATGGACAGCAACTGTGCAGGGGAGAAGAACTGGCGGAGACGGTACAGAACGCCCACATAAAGTGACATCCGACTCTGCCAAGTGTCTATAGTACATAAGGAATGTTCATATGTTGCATGTAAACAGCATGGGTATTGGGTAGCCTAATAGTATACGAAATAGCCTAGCACGTCGCATTCAACAGATATTATTTACTATTTCATGTTATTTTGATTATTAATCATTATTTACATGCAGTAAATTATTAAGATACCCTTTATAAGCACTTGCAGAGCCAGATGTCTCTTAATATACCTGAAATGAGCTATCAATCAATGAATTTGAAAAAAAAAACATTGATCATTCGAGCATGATGTGATCTATGATGTTTGATACAAGCTTAAGTCTTAAGGTGCCACATCCACGAAAATTCCCGCTTTGTTGGTGGACAGATGAAATGAAACAGACCATAGTGTACAGTAGCCACAAACACTGTAATGAATCTTAATAACTGAAAGAAAAATAAAGGCCAATTCCCTTAAATTAGGGTAGGCGGTGGCCGAAGTGATAACGTACTGGACCCACATTCGCCGCGTGATGGACGACGCGGGTTCGAATCCTCACGCTACCACTCGGATTTTTCAGTCACCGCCGAGTGGCTTAAAACTACCCACATGCTGTCCTGAAGACCACCCATCAACCCGGACTCTAGAGGAAGCCGTCCAAGCGAATCAAGAACGAGTTCAGGGGGGCAGCATGAGCCAATGCAAGATGGCGCCACTATAAACACTCGCCTGCGCCAGAACGGGCTGGGCCGACCATCAGGCCCCACCTGGAAGAAGCCATGGGCCGACCATCAGGCCCCACCGCGAAGATGTCTACCAGCGCAATAGGCAACAACGTAAAAAAAAACACAAAAAAAAACAACAGAGATCCATTGAATGAAGGGACAGCTAGGGTTCTTGCTTCTACTTAGTGGATGGCGTGACAGCAGGCACCTGCAACAAAAGGTTAAGGGTATTTGAAACCTAAAATTTAATTTTATTAGTATTTATCCATGCTAATCAGATCACTTATTATTATGTATATAATTTCATATAATTAATTATTACAATTATATAATCATTCAAATTAGTTGGTTAGCTAAATAACAAATCAAAAATATATATTAATGCTAGGTTTTTTTTTTCTCTCTCTCTCTCTCTCTCTCTCTCTCTCTCTTTAGTGCAGTGGTTCATAACCTTTTTCATAGTATTACCCCCTGAGACTCTCCGGGGCATTACCATGACACAACATATATTAAACTTTGTAATGGTGAACTTTGCGTTAAGGTAAGGTAAAACAAAACTTATTGGCAGGTTATTACCGATTGTAAAGCTTTTTCCACTTACAATTTATTACAGAAGTTGTAGATAATGTATGACAACCATGCTGAGTTTCCTCGAGGACAAGATGGTGACCGTGACCTGCACACTCCCCTTGCCACACCACGACGTCTGACTGTTTTGTGTTTTGAATTTTCAGTGTGGCGGGCCGCTGTTGCGCACGGAATAATTATTATTAAAATTTCAAATTTTGAATGGCACGAGATTTATCTCAAACTACCCCTCTTATTGATATTTGTGAGAAAAAAATATATTATATCACTGTACACCACTTTTGGTGTGCAAGTGAGTTAATGCATTTAAAGAATTTGTCTACGTACGTGTTTGAATGGGTACATAAAATTATTATGAGTCCACTGAATCGATGGTTTATAATAACAGCATAGTGTTTTCAACTAATATGTTTGAAATTGTTGTCTTTTGGACCAAGCAGCAACCTGGAAACGACGTTGTGTAAACGTCACGCAAACGTCACAGTTTGGTCAGAAAATCACAACGTAATTATTACGTGCTGATGACGTAGCTTTTAGACGGACGAAGATACAACCTAAACATAACGTTGTGTAAACGTTTCCAGTTTGCTGGGATGCCTGTCATAACTCATCATATTCATATATTCACATCAGTGAATATTTACATACATATAATTATAATACATGTTTAACACAGGTTATTTTATAAACTATATTATCGGGTGTTATAATGCCGGATAAACCTTCATCTTCCTTTATTTAATACACCCGTAATGGATTTTAAACCTATTGAGTTTACTAACTATATTTATCTGACGATACTGAACATATATTACGTAGCTACTTAGTTCGTTGCTTCTTTGGTGGCACGCAGCCATTTGCCGGACACCTTGTCTTGGGGGAAGGAAAACACGCTCGCTTTGGGTCGTGTTTTGAAGTTTCCTTCACAGTAAGACTTACACCACTTTTATGGCAGTATTGTCTTAGTAAGAGGCACAAGTAATGTTAATGTTTTTGTTTTTTTGTTTTTTTAACAAAGGAGGCAGCTCAAGGGCACAAAAAAGACAACAATAATAAAAAAAATAAAAACGCTACTCGCTGCTCCCAAAAAAGAATTAAAAGATGTGGCCGAAAGAAAGATCAATTTCGGAAGGAGAGGTGTGCTGATACCCTCCTCTTGAAATAGTTCAAGTCGTAGGCAGGAGGAAATACAGATGAAGGAAGATTGTTCCAGAGTTTACCAGCGTGAGGGATGAAAGAGTGAAGATACTGGTTAACTCTTGCATAAGGGGTTTGGACAGTGTAGGGATAAGAACATAAGGAGTCTGCAAGAGGCCGGTTGGCCTATACAAGGCAGCTCCTGTACACTCAACCCCACCTTACCTCACCATCCATGGCTTTATCTAACCTCTTCTTGAATATATCTATGGTATTGGCACCCACAACATGGCTCCCAAGCCTGTTCCATTCGTCCACCACTCTATTGGTGAACCAATTCTTGCCTATGTCTTTGTTGAATCTGAATTTGTCTAACTTAAAACCATTGCCACGCGTCCTACCTGGCTCTTTCACTCTCAAAATTTTATTGACATCCCCTTTATTAAATCCCTTCATCCATTTATAGACTTCGATCAAGTCTCCTCGCAACCTTCGCCTTTCTAGAGAGTGTAGATTTAACTGCTTCAGCCTGTCTTCATAAGGCAAGATTCTCACCCCCTGAATCATCTTTGTCATCCTCCTCTGTACAGATTCTAACATCTTGATATCCATTCTATAATAGGGGGACCAGAACTGAACTGCATAATCGATATGAGGTCTAACTAGTGCTAAATAGAGTTTGAGGATGACTTCAGCGCTTCTATTGCTCACGCTGCTTGAGATGAAACCTAGTACTCTGTTTGCCCGATTTTTAGCCTGAATGCATTGAGCCCTAGGACGGAGGTCAGCGCTCACTAGGACTCCTAAGTCTCTCTCACGCCCAGACCTGCTTAGAGGAGTGTCATTTAAGTAGTAATTGTGTAAGGGGTTATTCCTACCTACACTCAAAATGCAACACTTCCCGACATTGAATTCCATCTGCCACTTCCCCGCCCAATCATATAGTCTGTCAAGCTCATCCTGGAGAACGGTAGCGTCGGTGTCTGATTGGATTACTCTACCGATCTTGGTATCATCTGCGAACTTACTGACTTCGCTACTAATTCCTGTGTCCAAGTCATTGATGTAAATAATAAAAAGCAGAGGACCCAGCACCGACCCCTGTGGGACTCCACTCGTAACACTGCCCCATTCAGATTTCCTACCATTGATTTGCACTCTCTGCTTCCTACCACTAAGCCATGCCCTGATCCAGTTCAAAACTTCCCCATCTACGCCGTGAGCCTGTAATTTTAGTAATAGCCGGTGATGAGGGACTTTGTCGAACGCTTTACTGAAATCTAAATATAATATGTCATAGTTTCCATCTCTGTCAACCGCCTCCATTACTTTAGTGTAGAAAGACAACAGGTTAGTAAGGCAAGACCTACCCTTTGTGAACCCATGTTGTGAATCATGAATAAAATTATGCTTTTCTAGATGGTCCCGAATGCTCCGGGCTATAATTGACTCCATCATCTTTCCTACAACTGATGTTAAGCTAATTGGGCGATAGTTTGAGGTGGCTGACTTGTCTCCCTTTTTGAAAAATCGTCGTCACTTTAGCTACTTTCCATTGATTGGGCACATACCCAGAATTTACCGACATCTTAAAGATATCGGCAAGAGGGCCACTAAGGACTTCCTTGCACTCTTTCATAATCCGTGGGAATACTTCGTCTGGGCCCGGCGACTTGTTTTTCTTCAACCTACTAATCTCATCCTAGTGATGATCACATCCCTCAACTTGTCGTTCTCGTCACCCTCATATATCTGAACTCTCTCCGGAATGGTTATTAGATTTTCCTGCGTGATATAGTTATTCATCATTTGACTCATATTTTCTCCATTCTCAACGAGCTCGCCCGTGTTTGTTTTCAACGGTCCAATTCTCTCCCTTGTTTTCGTCCTGTACAATTTGAAGAAGCCCTTGGGGTCGCTCTTGGGCTCGTTGGCTACCCTAATCTCATAATTTCTTATTGCTAGGCGGGTGTTCTTCTTCACCGACCTGGCTAGCTCAACATACCTACCCCTGAGGTGGATCTCTCCGTTCTTTATTTTCCTATACATTCCTCTCTTCAAGCCTATTTCATGCTTGAGTCTGCGGGTCATCCATTTGGGGTCGTTATTTTCCTTCCGAAGTGCTTGGTAAGGGATATGCTGTCTCTGACCCTCTGCAATTTCTCTAACTAAATTATTGTAGGTCATTTCTACATGGTTCCCTGTCTTTCCGGTTCCAGCCCTGAGATCTGGCCCTCATCCAGCCCTAAGGTTTCCCAATTTACCTCCTCAAGGTGTCTTCTGAGCCCCTCATAGTCAGCTCTTCTAAAGTCGGGCACCAACACAGGGTTGAGTTCATGGGTCACCGCCCAGTCTAATTTAAACCTAATTGCCTTGTGATCACTGCCACCTAATTCTCCCCCAACATCTAGCTCGCTGATCATATACTCGGTGTTAGTTAGGACCAAGTCCAGAATGTTGTTACCCCTGGTGGGCTCAGTTACTGTCTTCTTGAGAAAATTATCTTGTATTACTTTCAGAAAATCCTCAGACTCTAGATCACCCACCACGCCTTCCCAATCTATATTCCTATAGTTAAAATCCACCATTATGCAGACATTTTTGCTCCTGCTCGCCCTGCCTACCTCTTGTAGTAATATATCAGTGTCCTGCCTGCTGAGGTTGGGTGGCCTGTAAAGAACCCCTAGAATTAGTTTGTCTTTCCCATTGTGGACGTCCACCCAAACTGATTCTGAATCGCCATTTGTCTGAATAGAGTTGTTAGCGGAACATTTGTGTGTCTTTAACATAAAGTGCCACCCCCCCTCCCCTTCTTCCTTTTCTATCTTTGTGAAACATCTGATAACCACCTATTTCATACTCAGACATGAAGTTTTTGTTGGCAGTATCCACCCATGTTTCCGTGATAGCTATAATGTCGAATTTCTTGACACATGCTTTCCCCCTCAGTAGATCTGTCTTGCTCCTGAGACTCCTACTGTTGGTGTAATAAGCCGTTAGCCCATCATTTCTTATATCCTTTCGATTTCTCCTGCGCCCCCTAGTCCCAGTCTGCGATGCAGTGATAGGCCCCCCCCCCCCCTCGCCTACTCTAAAAAATCTGTAGGGTGCTAAGTGATCGCTCGAGGGAGTCTGCGAGAACCTCCACCCCCTGGAGTGACAGGTGCACGCCATCCTTTTCATACAATTTGCCTTTATTGTAGAAGAGGTCCCAATTATCAAGGAAAAGCCAACCATTTCGCTTACAGTGGGCCGCCAGCCTGCTGTTTACTGCTAAGGCTCTGGAAAGCCATCTCTCCCACCCCCCTCCTCGGCTAAACCCCACAAACAGCCGGCACCCCCCCGAAGTCCCTCACTTTAGCTAACGATTCCCTGAAGCGCAGAAATATCTCTTCGCTACCTACCTTACTGATGTCATTACCACCGAAACTGCAGAAGACGATTGGCGGTGTCCCCTCCCCTGCCAAAATTTCCTCCATTCTGTCAGATACGTGCTGGATGCCTGCCCCGGGAAAGCACACTTGAAGCCTATTTTCCTTATCCCTTGAACAAAAGTACCTGTCAATGAACCTGACTTGAGAGTCCCCAACCACCAGTACTTTCCTCTTATTAACTTTGTCAGTAGACGGAAGGGAAACCGCTACAGGAGGAGAGGAAGGGGCGGCAACAGGGGAGGAGGAGGAGGAGGAGGAGGACGTATCTTATAGACAGACAGATTCAGTGCATGACGTGACGTTGGGAGAAAAGTTAGCCCCAGAGGAGAGGGAACAATTAGCATCGTTGCTAGAGGGTTATGCAGAAGTTTTTTCGGACAAACCTAAGATTGCTCGGGTACCAGAGTATCGAATCGAGTTGACGAGCAAGGAGCCTGTCAGACAAAGGCCTTACCAGATTCCTTTACGACTGATAGACGTAAAAAACGAAATCAGTGAAATGGAGGCCGCGGGTATCATAGAGAGATCAAATTCCCCCTACTGCAGCCCCATGGTAGTCGTAAGGAAGAAAGGAGGAGGAATTAGGATCTGCGGCGATTATCGAAAAGTCAACGCAGTGACGAGCGGAGACGCCGAGCCAATGTCTGATCCGCAAGCCATATTTGCTACTCTGGCTGAATCTAGAATTTTTTTCTAAGATAGACCTGACGAAAGGGTTTTTCCAGATTCCTCTGAGTAAGGAAAGTTGTAAGGTGACAGCTTTTAGTACACCTGGGGGCCTGTATCAGTACAAAGCCTTACCCTTCGGGATGACCAACTCACCAGCAGCTTTTAACAAAGTCATGCGCGAGGTCATGAGAGGAATGGAAGGAGTGGAGCTTTTCGTGGATGGCGTATTAATTAACTCACCCACATTCAGGCAGCATCTAGAGACCCTCAGGTTAGTGTTGGAGCGGCTTCGGCGCTACAACCTGACCATTAAGCCCAGTAAGTGCTTGATTGGGCAAGAAAAGGTGCCATTCTTAGGACATGTCATTGGTGAAGGACAGATAGATAAAACAGAAGAGGTCAGAAATGGACAGGCGCTCAAGAGGAAGACTTCGCGACGCTTAAGAGCATGTTATGCAAAGAGCCCATTTTGCAGTAGCCTGATTTCAATAAGCAGTTCATTCTGCGTACCGATGCATCACAGGAGGGCTTTGGTGCCGTGTTGATGCAAGAGAGTAATAATCAGGTGTTCCCTGTAAGTTATTACAGCAGGAAGTTGCGTCCAGATGAGAGAAACTACTCTACGTTAGAAAAGGAGCTCCTTGCAGTAGTAGAGGGAATCAAGAAATATTACTTTTACCTATATGGCGACCAATTCATTCTCGAAACTGATCATATGCCTCTAGCCAGTTTGAAAACTTCTAAGAACGCAAATGCACGTTTGATGCGCTGGGCGTTGTATCTCCAGCAGTGTCAGTTCACTGTAAAGTACATAAAAGGACAAGCCAACGTTGGGGCGGACTTCTTGTCGCGTCTGGTAGCCGATTAAGATGATCAAAATGGCCAAGTAGGTGGTTCGGAGACCTTATACTCACTAGTGGCGGCGAGGTGTGGGTGCAGTAAGGTGACGGGGTACTGGATGCGTACCTAGTACCGCCAGTATAATGAGGATCAAGCCTCTACCTGTAACCCCTGTAACTACATCTCACCCATCGTGAGTAGTGGAGGGATTCTGGAGCTGCCCTGTGTAGGCCACCCGGCCTCTTGTAGTTTCCCTATGTTCTTATGTTCTTCCGATCTTGGGATCTTAAGATTCAGATGAGTCGAGGAACCAAGTGACGAAAGTGTTCAGATTAGATGGGTTCAGGCGTCGCCACCCCCTGGTGCGATCAGCCAAGCTCACTATTCTCAGCCTCAGACTGTAGATGCGGGAGAGTTTTGCGGCATGCTTAAAATTTAAGTCGCATGGTATGGTGCATGGTGTGATAACGTAAGAAAAATTAGGCAGTTAGCCAGGAATTTATACAATAAGTTACATCATTTTTTTTACACCTACCTACCGCCACTCCACATCTGTCCCACCTACACTATGTATACATACATAACACCGCTTACATATTGTGAATAAATGTGGCGAAGTTCGCCAAGCCCGCTCTAAAAGGTACTGGTGCCTCGCTATGGAGTTTTCCCTCTAGTTTGAGTATTAACGTAAATGTTGAGTTTTTTTCACTCACAGGCGAACCGTCAATTACCTGAGCAGAGGTTAACTGACATACACCACAGTATGAGAGGGTGTGAGGAAAGGTCTGATAAAGTACTGTCAGGAATATGTTAATCTGTAGGTGCAGGTGTAGGGCATGTTACCAGTGTTGGCAGCGTATTCACAGTTTAAAAACTTTTCTCTGAAGACAAAAGTTTTCTTAAAGGGAGGGCGAAATGTCATGAGTCATTATTCAGGGAGTGGCCTGTGGAAAGTTACCGCGGAAGTTTTGATTGAGCGAGCGGAAAGAAACACTTGAAGGCGGGAACGCGCGCTATTTCAAATCATTTCGTTAATACTGCCAGCGCTGAACTATGTGTGGGATGCACGACCCACTAGACCAATGGCATGTGTTAAGTTATTAATAAATAATAATTGCATAGCCGTTAGGGCGTTTTAGCGTAAGTGTTGCACAGAAAACGAGATGCCGTATGGCGTGAGCTGGCATCTTGACCGCGGAACCCGGCCTGAGCATTGTGGGACGGCCGCCATCTTCCAAGTCATCTCCTGCCCAGGCTTCGTCCCGAGCTGATGTTCCTTTCACCGTCCTCCCACAACACGTTCTCCATCGTGGGGTTTTCGTGCCTGTAGTATCCACAATTCCAGAGTGATTGTATACTCAGGTCTAGGGAAGTCCGTGGGAGGAAGGAGGGCACGGCGCGTTGCAGTGTGAGGAACGAAAAGAGGACAAAAGGACTCCAGGCACGGACCACGAGGAAGACCAGGTGTGGCTTGGCTTCTCCCCACCTGCAGCTAAGTAATCTTATTCCTAGGATGTTTTAGCATAGCTACTAGGTTCCTGTGTGCTTGGTGTTAATTAATTATTTTTTATTTCCATCGAGTTTCTTTGTTGTTTTCAATAAACTTAAGAGCACATTTATCTGGCTTTTGACATAAGCAAGTGTAACACACACACACACACACACACACACACACACACACACACACACACACACACACACACACATAACCTCCCGCAAAGAAACATAGAGGATTGGAACAGACAAAGTAAGGATATAGTATCGGCGAAGAGTGTGCACTTGCAACTTTAAGGGAAAAACTGAACAAGTACAGGTATAGAGACAGGATCACACGAGCGTAGGCCCAGGCCCTGTAAAATTACAACTACATAGGTAAATACAATTAGGTAAACACACACACACACACATACACACTCAGTATAATGTTACGTATATGCCTTGCCATAAAGCGAAGCTTTGCCGTTTATTGCAGCTGGTTGTAATACTTATATCATATCATTTGTATATAGACACCATATGTATCGAATGATATTCCAATTCATATTCACTCAGTATTACACATTCATATTCACATCAGATAATATGTTTTTCATTATAGCCTATCCATGCCATATCATATAATCCTTATAATCACATCACATTCTTATTGATATCAGCCTGTCACATCTCAGTAACATGGTAGTTATTCATATTCATTTCTGATTCATATCATGTATTTATATATTTTTTCATATTCATATCATATATTCATATCTTTTACATCGATATTCATATAATTATATCACGTTATTCATACTTTTTCACATCATTATATGCAAAGCATTAAAAGAATCATCATGTTTATATTATATTCTTCACTAATTAATCATACCATATACATATTCATAGCAGTCACATCCCAGCAAACAATATCACGTTGCAGCAACGTTGTGAAAACGTTACGTAAAGGTTCCAGATACGTTGTGATGGACTTTGTGGGAACAAAACAAAAAAAGGTTGTCACAACGTTGTGAAACAACGTACCTATGACCTTCTGAGGACCTTCTTGCTACCTTATTACAACGTCCTTGCTACCTTTGCACGACATTCTCATCCCCTTTTCGGGCCCTGTTCTCACTTGTTTAGGGTATTCCAAACATCTGATTAAGAAGCTTAACATGTATTTACTGAATATTTCTTTAAATTTCATTAGGATATATGCAAATCTTCTAAATATATATGTTTCTATTGAGCCTTATAACTAGATAAATGTAATATACACTGATAATGAAGATTGTTATATAAGCATTTATATCGACATTGAATTATTAAGAAAGAATGAAAAACAGTCTTTTGTTAAAGTAAGTAGGCTACAGTCCGTTTCATTCCATGTGTCCACTCGTGAACGTGGATGTGGCACCTGCGCATTGTTAGTTATTGATTGCGTGAAGATCAACTTCATATTTTCAGTGATATATTTGAATGTTTGTGTATACAAAAAAGTAAAAATCAACCACAAACGTGCCGATTTGCATCGATAATCTGACATATAAACACACGAAAAAACAATTTGTATATCAAACAGTATATAGTCTGATACCATATTGGAACGATCTATAGCCTTTCAGATACCCACATTTCATTTCATTCAGGTACATAAAGTGACATCCGACTCTGCAAGTGTCTATACATAAGGAATGTTCATATGTTGCATGTAAACAGCATGGGTATTGGGTAGCCTAATAGTATACGAAATGGCCTAGCACGTCGCATACAACAGATATTATTTACTATTTCATGTTATTTTGATTATTAATCGCTATATACATGCAGTAAATTATTAAGATACCCTTTATAAGCACTTGCAGAGCCAGATGTCTCTTAACATACCTGAAATGAGCTATCAATCAACGAATTTGAAAAAAAAAACATTGATCATTCGAGCATGATGTGATCTATGATATTTGATACAAGCTTAATTAAGTCTTAAGGTGCCACATCCACGAAAATTCCCGCTTTGTTGGTGGACAGATGAAATGGAACAGACCATAGTGTACAGTAGCCACAAACACTGTAATGAATCTTAATAACTGAAAGAAAAATAAAGGCCAATTCCCTTAAACAGAGATCCATTGAATGAAGGGACAGCTAGGGTTCTTGCTTCTACTTAGTGGATGGCGTGACAGCAGGCACCTGCAACAAAAGGTTAAGGGTATTGAAACCTAAAATTTAATTTCATTAGTATTTATCCATGCTAATCAGATCACTTATTATTATGTATATAATTTCATATAATTAATTATTACAATTATATAATCATTCAAATTAGTTGGTTAGCTAAATAACAAATCAAAAATATATATTAATGCTAGGTTTCTCTCTCTCTCTCTCTCTCTCTCTCTCTCTCTTTAGTGCAGTGGTTCATAACCTTTTTCATAGTATTACCCCCTGAGACTCTCCGGGGCATTACCATGACACCTATATTAAACTTTGTAATGGTGAACTTTGCGTTAAGGTAAGGTAAAACAAAACTTTATGAAGATCCTGATTTACTGAAAATGTTACAAATAAAATACCTTAAAAAAATGCCACAAATCTCTTACAAGTGCCAAAACAGTACAGACCATCAAGCTTTTTTCCACTCATAAACTAATAAATTGGGCCAGATGATAGCCAGTATAGCACAGTATCCATTAAAAACGCATTATAGATAAATAAAATTGTTCAAGAGGTATATCATTTCTCATAAGAAAAAAAAAATTACAAAATAATAGCCTAGTTTTCTTAAAAAAAGCAAACCAATTGCTTAGAACTGCAAAACGCAAAATAATAGCTTAGTATTCCTAAATGCAAAATAACAGCCTAGTATTCTTATAAACAAAATAATAGCATAGTTTCGTAAATGCAAAATAATAGCCAAGTTTCCGAAATGCAAAATAATTGCCTAGTTCCCTAATTGCAAAATAATAGCTAGTTTCCTAAATGCAAAATAATAGCCTAGTCTTCTTTAATGCAAAATAGCTTAGTATTATTGCTAAATGTAAAATAATAGCTTATTATTCCTATATGCAAAATAATAGTTTATTATTCCTAAATGCAAAATAATAGCTTAGTGTTCTTAAATGGAAAATAATAGCGTATTCCTAAATGCAAAGTAGTAGCCTAATATCCCTAAAAGTGAAATAATAGCCTAGTTTTCATAAATGCTTAGTATTCATGAATGCAAAATAGTAATTGCATATTATTCCAAACTGCAAAATAATAGCCAAGTAATTCATGAATGCAAAATAATAGAATAGTAGTCGTAAATGCAAAAAAATAGCCCGGTTTTACTAAATGCAAAATGAAAAGTAAAAGCTACTGTACAAATTAAAGTTACAATGTTTTTTACTCGGCTACTTCATTCATTGCCTTATTGGCAGGTTATTACAGATTGTAAACCTTTTTCCACTTACAATTTATTACAGAAGTTGTAGATAATGTATGGCATGCAGAAAAGCTTACAGCCCTGCACCATACGAATAAAATCCAGTATTCATCGAAACAACTTACCTCGTTCCCTCGTTGTGTGCTGGAACGCAAAGGCAAAGCGCCTTGTGACTTTGGAAGTCACAGAGCAGGAGGGAAGCATATACAATCCCCCTCCGTAGCTCTGGAATAAATTACTTTCTCCCAAACCTTCCGTGACCCCTCGAGAAACCTCAAACGACCCCCCAGGGGGTCACAACCCCCAGGTTAAGAACCACTGCTCTAGTTTGTGTCTGTGTCCGTACATACCTCTCTCTCTCTTTTACACATTTACAACTCTGTGGTGGCGAACTAGATCTCTATTCAATACTAACCATTCTGAGTTTCCTCGAGGACAAGATGGTGACCGTGACCTGCACACTCCCCTTGCCACGCCACGACGTCTGACTGTTTTGTGTTTTGAATTTTCAGTGTGGCGGGGCCGCTGTTGCCGCGCACGGAATAATTATTATTAAAATTTCAAATTTTGAAGGGCACGAGATTTATCTCAAACTACCCCTCTTATTGATATTTGTGAGATAAAAATATATTATATCACTGAATACTGTTAACCATGTACACCACTTTTGATGTGCAAGTGAGTTAATGCATTTAATGAATTTGTCTACGTACGTGTCTGAATGGGTACATAAATTATTATGAGTCCACTGAATCGATGGTTTATAATAACAACATAATGTGTTTTCAACTGATATGTTTGAAATTGTTTTCTCTATTGGACCAAGCAGCAACCTGGAAACGACGTTGTGTAAACGTCACGCAAACGTCACAGTTTGGTCAGAAAATCACAACGTAATTATTACGTGCTGATGACGTAGCTTTTAGACGGACGAAGATACAACCTAAACATAACGTTGTGTAAACGTTTCCTGTTTGCTGGGATGCCTGTCATAACTCATCATATTCATATATTCACATCAGTGAATATTTACATACATATAATTATAATACATGTTTAACACAGGTTATTTTATAAACTATATTATTGGCTGTTATAATGCCGGATAAACCTTCATCTTCCGTTATTTAATACACCCGTAATGGATTTTAAACCTATTGAGTTTACTAACTATACTTATCTGACGATACTGAACATATATTACGTAGCTACTTAGTTCGTTGCTTCTTTGGTGGCACGCAGCCATTTGGCGGACACCTTGTCTTGGGGAAGGAAAACACGCTCGCTCTGGGTCGTGTTTTGAAGTTTCCTTCACAGTAAGACTTACACCACTTTTATGGCAGTATTGTCTTAGTAAGAGGCACAAGTAATGTTAATGTTTTTGTTTTTTTGTTTTTTTAACAAAGGAGGCAGCTCAAGGGCACAAAAAAGACAACAATAATAAAAAAAAAACCGCTACTCGCTGCTCCCAAAAAAAAAATAAAAGATGTGGCCGAAAGAAAGATCAATTTCGGAAGGAGAGGTGTCCTGATACCCTCCTCTTGAAAGAGTTCAAGTCGTAGGCAGGAGGAAATACAGCTGAAGGAAGATTGTTCCAGAGTTTACCAGCGTGAGGGACGAAAGAGTGAAGATACTGGTTAACTCTTCCATAAGGGGTTTGGACAGTGTAGGGATAAGAACGTAAGGAGTCTGCAAGAGGCCGGTTGGCCTATACAAGGCAGCTCCTGTACACTCAACCCCACCTTACCTCACCATCCATGGCTTTATCTAACCTCTTCTTGAATGTATCTATGGTATTGGCACCCACAACATGGCTCCCAAGCCTGTTCCATTCGTCCACCACTCTATTGGTGAACCAATTCTTGCCTATGTCTTTGTTGAATCTGAATTTAACTTAAAACCATTGCCACGCGTCCTACCTGGCTCTTTCACTCTCAAAATTTTATTGACATCCCCTTTAATAAATTTCTTCATCCATTTATAGACTTCGATCAAGTCTCCTCGCAACCTTCGCCTTTCTAGAGAGTGTAGATTTAACTGCTTCAGCCTGTCTTCATAAGGCAAGTTTCTCACCCCCTGAATCATCTTTGCCATCCTCCTCTGTACAGATTCTAACATCTTGATATCCATTATATAATAGGGGGACCAGAACTGAGCTGCATAATCGATATGAGGTCTAACTAGTGCTAAGTAAAGTTTGAGGATGACTTCAGCGCTTCTATTGCTCACGCTCCTTGAGATGAGACCTAGTACTCTGCCCGATTTTTAGCCTCAATGCATTGAGCCCTAGGACGGAGGTCAGCGCTCACTAGGACTCCTAAATCTCTCTGACGCCCAGACCTGCTTAGAGGAGTGTCATTTAAGTAGTAATTGTGTAAGGGGTTATTCCTACCTACACTCAAAATGCAACACTTCCCGACATTGAATTCCATCTGCCACTTCCCCGCCCACTCATATAGTATGTCAAGCTCATCCTGGAGAACGGTAGCGTCGCTGTCTGATTGGATTACTTTACCGATCTTGGTATCATCTGCGAACTTACTGACTTCGCTACTAATTCCTGTGTCCAAGTCATTGATGTAAATAATAAAAAGCAGAGGACCCAGCACCGACCCCTGTGGGACTCCACTCGTAACACTGCCCCATTCAGATTTCCTACCATTGATTTGCACTCTCTGCTTCCTACCACTAAGCCACGCCCTGATCCAGTTCAAAACTTTCCCATCTACGCCGTGAGCCTGTAATTTTAGTAATAGCCGGTGATGAGGGACTTTGTCGAACGCTTTACTGAAATCTAAATATAATGTGTCATAGTTTCCATTTCTGTCAACCGCCTCGATTACTTTAGTGTAGAAAGACAACAGGTTAGTAAGGCAAGACCTACCCTTTGTGAACCCATGTTGTGAATCATGAATAAAATTATGCTTTTCTAGATGGTCCCGAATGCTCCGGGCTATAATTGACTCCATCATCTTTCCTACAACTGATGTTAAGCTAATTGGGCGATAGTTTGAGGTGGGTGACTTGTCTCCCTTTTTGAAAAATCGGCGTCACATTAGCTACTTTCCATTGATTGGGCACATACCCAGAATTTACCGACATCTTAAAGATATCGGCGAGAGGGCCACTAAGGACTTCCTTGCACTCTTTCAGAATCCATGGGAATACTTCGTCTGGGCCCGGCGACTTGTTTTTCTTCAACCTACCAATCTCATCCTGGACTACTTGCCTAGTGATGATCACATCCCTCAACTTGTCGTTCTCGTCACCCTCATATATCTGAACTCTCTCCGGAATGGTTATTAGATTTTCCTGCGTGATATAGTTATTCATCATTTGACTCATATTTTCTCCATTCTCAACGAGCTCGCCCGTGTTTGTTTTCAGCGGTCCAATTCTCTCCCTTGTTTTCGTCCTTTACAATTTGAAGAAGCCCTTGGGATCGCTCTTGGCCTCGTTGGCTACCCTAATCTCGTAATTTCTTTTTGCTAGGCGGGTGTTCTTCTTCACCGACCTGGCTAGCTCAACATACCTACCCCTGAGGTGGATCTCTCCGTTCTTTATTTTCCTATACATTCCTCTCTTTAAGCCTATTTCATGCTTGAGTTTGCGGGTCATCCATCTGGGGTCGTTATTTTCCTTCCGACGTGCTTGGTAAGGGATATGCTGTCTCTGACCCTCTGCAATTTCTCTAACTAAATTATTGTAGGTCATTTCTACATGGTTCCCTGTCTTTCCGGTTCCAGCCCTGAGATCTGGCCCTCATCCAGCCCTAAGGTTTCCCAATTTACCTCCTCAAGGTGTCTTCTGAGCCCCTCATAATCAGCTCTTCTAAAGTCGGGCACCAACACAGGGTTGAGTTCATGGGTCACCGTTTGCTCAACAAAATTGTTGAGCTATTTTTTACTTACATAAAGTAAGTAATAAATGGTCCAAAACAAAAATATTTCTCATCAAGGCACGTCTACATTATTGTCGAACAGAAATAGTTCAATCTTGACTCAATAGATGGCAGTGGTGTGGTAGTCAGCTGATAGGACATCAACACCACCGGCAGCTAGCCGGCACGCTTCACCTGGCTCTACGTTTTTGCTTATATTGGATGCTACGTAGAAAGGTATGATGCATTTGTGTGACATTATTGCAAAGTCTAAACAATAGTGATCATGTTGATATGATGATAAGTCCCGAAGAATATGATAATGATGAAGTACTGGATCTATGAAATGTTGTCTACAATTTTGTTGAGGAGCCTGTTTATGGTAAAAATATGCCATTAGCTGGCTCATCGACAAAATTGTTGAGTTGCCCATAAAATCCAGATTTTTTTACACATTTTCTTCTCATTTTAGGAAAATGGATGCGCGGAGCTTTTACGGGAAACGACGGGATTTAGTAGCTGTCATCCCTGAGGATGGAGATGATTCAGACGACGGGCTTGCTGATGATGGCGATGATGATGTCAATGACCCAGATTTCACTGCTAACATAAATGAGGATGATTCAGATGATGCAGTCAGTGATCTTTCAAATGATGATGAGCAAATGCCCAGTGGTTCAACAGTGCAACCCTGCTTCAAAAAACGCAAAGTGAACACACCTCAACCTAAACTGGTTCCTATTGAGAAAAATGGAGCACCAACTTCTCATGTCAGTGATCCCATAAGAGGAAGGCTTTGGAGAAAGAGATATTGATAACTCTTACCCACTAGAGAAGAACTTTACAGCCCCAGACGAGTTATCAACACCATTTCAGTATTTTTCTAGATATTTTACTCCTGAACTGGTAGATCTTCTTGTACAAAAGACTAATTTGTATTCAGTTCAGGAAACAACAGGTAGTATATGTACAACTGTAGGAGAAATGCAAAAGTTTTTGGCTGTGTTACTCTACATGGGGATATGCTCTTTGCCAGCAATGGATGATTACTGGAGTGTCCATTTTAGATATCCACTTGTGGCTGACATAATGAGTTCAAAAAGGTTCAAATGCCTGAAGAGGTATTTGCATTTTGTTGACAACCATAAGAAAAAGGACACCCAAGATGGTAAGTTTCACAAAGTAAGACCTGTGTTTGAAATGGTTCGCAGACAGTGTAAGAAGATAGAGGGAAGTAATCACCAGAGTGTAGATGAGGTGATGGTGCCTTACAAGGGTACAAGGGCTGGGACACTAAGACAGTATGTGAAGAATAAACCTCATAAATGGGGTTTCAAAATTTACTGTAGATCTAGTTCATCTGGAATTGTACATGATCTACTTTTGTATCAAGGTACAACAACCTTTAATGATGAAGATCTACCTGAGAATGAGAAAGATTTCCTGCTTGGTGAAAAGGTCATGTTGGTATTGTGTAGGTCCATCCCTGATCCTTCCTCTTGTGTGGTTTTTTGTGATAACTTTTTTACCAGTTACAAACTGGTAAAGAAATTGGAGTCTTTGATTAGTATAAAATGTCTTGGCACAGTAAGAGAATCCAGATGCGGTGGAGTTGAGCTGCTATCAGACAAAGACATGAAGAAGCAAGAACGGGGTTACTATGATTATAAATCATCTGAAGATGTCATCGCTATCAAATGGCATGACAATAAATGTGTAACACTCCTTAGTAATGCAGTGGGAGTTGAACCTGAAGGAGCTGTGAAAAGATATGATAAACATCAAAAACGCAAGATTGACATTCCTTGCCCTTCTATTGTACTAGCTTACAATAAGCACATGGGAGGCATTGACCTTTCTGACATGTTGGTATCTTTGTACAAAACACCTATGAAATCCCACAGGTGGTACCTTCCCCTTTTTGGCTATTTGCTAGATCTATCAGTGGCCAATAGCTGGCTTCACGCTTATATTATAAGCGTGAAGCCACATTGCTGAAGGAATCCCCAATGACACTGAAATGCTTTCGTGCTGAAATAGCTGGCACTTTAGTAAAGATAAACCAGAAGGTCAGTGTAGGTAGGCCAATATCCAGAGGAATAACACCCAAGAAGGGCAATGTAAAGAAAGCCAAGCCATCAAAGGATGTCCGATATGATGGAATTGACCATTGGCCTATGCCAACAAGCTCAGAAAAGCAAGCAAGGGGGCGCTGCTCTCTGTGCCCAAAAGGGGTTTCAGGTTTCAGATGCACTAAATGCAATGTATTTCTATGCCTGAAGAACAAACAAATGTGTTTTGTACAATATCACACAAAGACCTAGATGAATAACAAAGGATATGAAGCCAAATAATGCATACTCAACATTTCTTTCTGGATACTGTATCAATTGTTATTATTTTCTTGCATATAATGTGGAACAACTGTGATATACTTATAATTTCTTTTGCATATGGCTGTGAGGATATGAGGCTGTGATACATCTATTTATTTTCATTTCTTGCATATAATGTGATGATATATGTATATGTATTTATTTTTCTAGTATATAATCTGCAGTGGCAGTGAGAATATTTTCATTACTATCAAATTCCTTGATATTTTCGGAAGTGAACTATTTTTAGTTATAAAAGGAATTCAATACTACATATATATTCCTAGAAAAATAAAAGAAATAGTACAATTATATTGTAAAACATGATTATAACTATAAATGATTATTTTATGGAAGTTATACTAAAAAAAAGGTATGTTATTCTTGAGAATCTACATATTTTTGTCACTACATAGGAGGAAATAATTCAGAAGATATTATTACCATGTCCTGGTATATCAACAAAATTGTTGAGGATCATAACAAGAAACCTATGAACAATATGAAAAAAGTTCCGAAATGAAAGTTGTTCCTTATTATCCAAAAGTTAAGGTAAAAAAAAAAAAATAATTTTCAGTTATGAAAATTCCCAAGTGACCATTCCTTGTGATCACTGCCACCTAATTCTCCCCCAACATCTAGCTCGCTGATCATATACTCGGTGTTAGTTCAGACCAAGTCCAGAATGTTGTTACCCCTGGTGGGCTCAGTTACTGTCTGCTTGAGAAAATTATCTTGTATTACTTTCAGAAAATCCTCAGACTCTAGATCACCCACCACGCCTTCCCAATCTATATTCCTATAGTTAAAATCCACCATTATGCAGACATTTTTCTCCTGCTCGCCCTGCCTACCTCTTGTAGTAATATATCAGTGTCCTGCCTGCTGAGGTTGGGTGGCCTGTAAAGAACCCCTAGAATTAGTTTGTCTTTCCCATTGTGGACGTCCACCCAAACTGATTCTGAGTCGCCATTTGTCTGAATAGAGTTATTAGCGGAACAGTTAAGTGTGTTTTTAACATAAAGTGCCACCCCCCCTCCCCTTCTTCCCTTTCTATCTTTGTGAAACATCTGATAACCACCTATTTCATACTCAGACATGAAGTTTTTGTTGGCAGTATCCACCCATGTTTCCGTGATAGCTATAATGTCGAATTTCTTGACACATGCTTTCCCCCTCAGTAGATCTGTCTTGTTCCTGAGACTCCTACTGTTGGTGTAATAAGCCGTTAGGCCATCATTTCTTATATCCTTTCGATTTCTCCTGCGCCCCCTAGTCCCAGTCTACGATGCATTGACAGGCCCTCCCCCATCGCCTACTCTAAAAAATCTGTAGGGTGCTAAGTGATCGCTCGAGGGAGTCTGCGAGAACCTCCACCCCCTGGAGTGACAGGTGCCAATTATCAAGGAAAAGCCAACCATTTCTCTTACAGTGGGGCGCCAGCCTGCTGTTTACTGCTAAGGCTCTGGAAAGCCATCTCTCTCCCACCCCCCTCCTCGGCTAAACCCCACAAACAGCCGGCACCCCCCGAAGTCCCTCACTTTAGCTAACGATTCCCTGAAGCGCAAAAATATCTCTTCGCTACCCACCTTACTGATGTCATTACCACCGAAACTGCAGAAGACGATTGGCGGTGTCCTGCCAAAATTTCCTCCATTCTGTCAGATACGTGCTGGATGCCTGCCCCGGGAAAGCACACTTGAAGCCTATTTTCCTTATCCCTTGAAGAAAAGTACCTGTCAATGAACCTGACTTGAGTCCCCAACCACCAGTACTTTCCTATTATTAACTTTGTCAGTAGACGGAAGGGAAACCGCTACAGGAGGAGAGGAAGGGGCGGCAACAGGGGAGGAGGAGGAGGAGGAGGACGATGAGTGGGAGAAGGAGAGAGAGGAAGGGGATGACGTCGAAAGGGGAGGGGGGAGGAGGAGGTGGCTGAGGTGGTGGCGGAGGTGGTGGGGGAGGAGGGGGAAGAGGGGAGGTAGGAGGAGGGGAGAGGGAGGGAGGCGGGGGAGGAGGAGGAGGCGGGGGAGGTCGCGGTAGCAGAGGAGGGGGGAGATGAGGTGGTGGAGGACAAGGAGAGAGAATGCGAGGAAGAGCAGGAAGAGACGGAAGGGAGGAAAGAGGTGGAGGAAAGGGGAGAGGGGGGTGATGAATGAGAGTCAGCGGCGGCAGAAGGGAAGGGAAGTATGGCGGGTGTGGAGAGGGCAGATGGCGGGTGAGGAGAGGGGAGAGGGGAGGAGAGGAGAGAAGCGGCTGGAAGAGTGGAGGGGAAGAGGGAGATGCAGGAGGAGGGGGAAGTGAAGGGAGAAGGCACTAGCGAGGAGGGGTAGGCAGGCGGGAGAAGGGAGGCTGCTGTATGGGGAGAAGCAGGGGTGAAAGGAAGGAGGGGTGAGGTACCCCCGCGAGTAGAACACCTTCGACACGCTGTGACTCGCTCCGCCAAATATTTCATGTCCCGTGTTAACGAGTGGATCGTGGATTCCAGGTGCTTGATTTTTCTTTCATCTTGCTCTGCCTTGACGCAAAAACGGCAAGTCTTACTTGTCCTAAAATACTGCGGAGCTTGGCTAAGGCTACGGTTAGAACAACGTTTCAAATTTGAGGGCATATTGGCTGCACTTCCGCGGAGCGTAGTGAAACAGAGGGTCCCGGGTGAAACAATGGGTCCCTAGGGAATAAGGCCGGCGAGCGGGTTGTCGGCTGGTGGCCTGGAAATTTCCGTTTAACGAGGAAAATTACAGCCTTAAAAACAGGACCTAATATAAACACTTCCTGGAAAATGAATAGGAAAAAAAATACGTGTAGAACGTTTAGAAGGAGCTTGCTTGCACCATTCTGAAGTTGTGAGATGTATGGGGTTAGTACAGCGAGGGAAAGCAGGCGTGTTAGGGTGAGAGTGATGAGATGTAATGAATCAGAAATAACACTTAGCAGAGCAGAGTGTTGGGTAGTAGTGGTTGTTGTTCAGTCATTGCAGCACACTATAGCAACAGAACAGCCTCAATAACCGCTGGGTAGCAGATAAGGAGCCAAAGCGTGTGCAGCGGGGCCGCGGGACGGGGGGAGGCATGCAGTTAGCAAGTTCAGAAGAGCACTCAGCGTGGAAATATCGATAGAAGATAGAAAGAGAGGCAACATCGCGGCGGAATTTAAGAGGTAGAAGACTATCAATAGGAGGAGGAGAGCTGATGAGACGAAGAGCCTTAGACTCCACTCTGTCCAGAAGAGCTGTGTGAGTGGAGCACCCCCACATGTGAGATGCATACTCCATACGAGGGCGGACAAGGCCCCTGTATATGGATAGCAACTGCGCGGGGGAGAAGAACTGGCGGAGACGATACAGAACGCCCAACCTCGAGGAAGCTGATTTAGCAAGAAAGGAGATATGAAGTTTCCAGTTGAGATTTTGAGTTAAGGATAGACCGAGGATGTATAGTGTTGAAGAAGCTGACAGCTGAGTGTTGCCGAAGAATAGGGGATAGGTGTTTGGAAGATTGTGTCGAGTTGATAGGTGGAGAAATTGAGTTTTTGAGGCATTGAAGGACAGAAGGTTCCTTCTACCCCAATCGGAAATGATAGCAAGGTCGGAGGTGATGCGTTCTGCAGCCTCCAGTCTGGAGTCGTGTACTTTACATTAAAATATCAATATTGCTTGCAGCTGTGGTCCCTTTACAGCCAAAACCATACACCACAATATGCATGCAAAAGCCAATCACCTCATGCATGAAAAGAAACTCTGCCCAATATATTGAAAAAAAAAGAAAGATTACTGGCAGTTGTTAGCAACATACAAATTATAGAGATGCAAAGTAATATATATATACATGGTAAGTCTTTGTACTAATTACTCCGTCAAAGACAGAGGCCATCAGCTACCTACACACTGAAGTGTGCACTATTTCACTAGCCAACCCACACACACACACACACACACACACACACACACACACACACTGCCCTAGGTGCAAAACTAAAAACATTCAAAGTTCGAACACATTAGATTATCAAGACAATAGTTTAGCATAACCACCATCCCACATCATCATCATGGACCCACTACAATACCTCATATGCAGTGGAAGGTGACACCGACGTTGTGGCCTTGTCTCAGAGGGAAACGAACACCGCCGCGGCCGCCACGTATATCAGCCGGAGCCTCAAATCATGTCCCTTTGTGGTGATAAAGATGACACAGCCTGGTGTGAAGCTACATTTATTCCGGGAAGATGGCAGTGATATATATATAAATAATGATAATGTGGAAATTCTAATCATTTTCACTGGCTGCTGTTCTGAACTTGCTAACTACATGCCTCCCCTCCTCCCGCGGCCTCGCTGCCCGCTGCACTTGATTTAAACACATGAACATGGGGAGACTGCAAGAGGCCGAATGGCCTACACACGGCAGCTCCAGATTCCCCCCCCCCCACTACCACCTGTCATCCTCGTCCACGTAGCTATCCAGTCTTCTCTTAAAACAAGCTATCGTCCCTGCACTCACTATGTGATTGTTGAGTCTATTTCATTCCCCACCACCCTATTACTAAACCAATGCCTGCCCATTTCCCTCCTAAATCTATACTTTTCTAATTTAAGTCAATTACTGCATGTTCTATCCTGCTCTAGCTCATCCCTGTACTGTCCAAACATCTTGTGCAAAAGTTAACCAGCATCTTCACTCTTTCATCCCTTACACTGATAAACTCTGGAACAGCATTCCTTCGTCTGCATTTCCTCCTGCCTATAACTTGACCTTCAAGAAGAGTGTATCAAGACTCTACTTTTGTCTGTTTGGGAGCAGTGATTAGCGGGGCTTTTTTTTCTAGTACGCTTTGTTGCCCTTGAGCTGTCTCCTATGTTTAAAGAAAATAATAATCAAATAAATAGAAGTTGGCCGCCAATGCTTCCAACACATTTTGGTGCCATATCTATAAATGGCTGTTGACTGTAAGTATATCAGCAGCCTGCATGCATCTATGCCATTTATATCACGGTGCATGGAGCAAGCTTCACATAACACTCAGACAGAGACAGTTCAATTATGGTTATATTTCAGACTCAAGTTTATTGCTCAATCTATTAGGTGCAGTGCTGTTAATATTGTTAGTGGTAGTATTAGTACAGTTAATGTATTTATTTACATTAATTTATCAATATTTATTTATTATATTATTAGTGTTTGAAAATTTTAATACTAGTATTAAGATAAACAAAAATATCAGATATATATGTATACTCATTAATTATTATTGCTTTTCTTAATATTAATTCTTTCAATGTCCTGGCACTTTGACATCTAGTGTTTTTCCGTCTAGCAGGCAAAATTGTGGTCTTTCTGAATGTGTATGTCCTAAGTCTTCATTGGTGTAACTAGCTATATAACATCAAAATCTGCATCTCTGTCCCTTCTCACCCAGTTGTCCCCGTACATCCTTTCAGTATCCAAAGAATATCAATTTACCTCTTGTAATCACTTAACTAATGCAGACAGCGAGTTTACAACTTCACATCATACCTCGTAACTCTTCCTTCAAGATCATAACATCACCTGGCCTCTTAATTCCCTGGTGCACCAACAAACCCACTTGGCAATCCTCATCTCTATATTTCACCGTGTGGACATACTCTTTCCTTCCATGTTCCACTGTCGTATGTTATTCCACATCTAACACAACCACATCCCAACAGATCCGAACACGTTCGGTATCAACCAAGAGAATGTGGCAACTGAAGAGGAGAGTCCAAGAAAGAAGCCAGGGGTGAAGCTGAATGAAGACATTTAGCCACCCCCTGAGGTACGTGGCAGCATCCAGCCCTCTTGCTGAGCTGTAGGAGTGTGCTCCCCATTGCACAGCACCAGCTCCATGTACTGATTTCGGTTTGAATACTTCATCTAGTGTTTATTGATTATTGTGTTATTAATCTAATTATGACTTCACAAAATAGATTGAGCAAGTCACTTAACACATGCCCTGCACAACATCACTTTTAAGTTGTATAATTCCTTCATATGGTTGCTGATTTGTGTATTCTGAAATGATTGGATATTAATTGTCTTAACATTTTTTTTGTCCATGATCACTGAACCATGTTACGGTATGTCTTTGGGTGCAGATCCAGGAAATAAGTTTGGGGGGGGACATCAGACATTTTGCGGGTGGAAGGAGCATTAGCATTACCGATTAGCCATTCTCGGCAGTCCTGGTCTTGAAAAAACTGGTGGACTGACCTAAATCAATGGGTATAACGGCCTGGACTTTGTGCCAAAGCATTCCTGGGCGGCCAGTGTTCCTCTTCGGATCCGAATGAGACGCCTGATCCCTGTGAGAAAAAGCACTATTATAGCCGCAGCGTGCTTTTGAGCTAGTTTTGTGGTATCCCTCAGGACCATGGGCTGGACCCGGGCCCCTTGGATCTGCCAATGTAGCTATGTCTTATAATATATCTATTCTTTACAGTACTGGACCCACATTCGCCGCGTGATGGACGACGCGGGTTCCAATCCTCACGCTACCACTCGGATTTTTCAGTCACCGCCGAGTGGCTTAAAACTACCCACATGCTGTCCTGAAGACCACCCATCAACCCGGACTCTAGAGGAAGCCGTCCAAGCGAATCAAGAACGAGTTCCGGGGGGCAGCATGAGCCAATGCAAGATGGCGCCACTATAAACACTCGCCTGCGCCAGAACGGGCTGGGCCGACCATCAGGCCCCACCTGGAAGAAGCCTTGCGCCGACCATCAGGCCCTACCGGGAAGATGCCTACCGGCGCAATAGGCAACAAACGTAAAAAAAAAATAAAATAAAAAAATAAAAAATCCTTTTAGGTTGTCAAGTTTTAGTAGCTACTCATGAGAAGTATTCCTTAATGATCATTGATTTCCAGATGCTTTGCACTAAAAAAAAGTGTCATTAAACCTGCCGCAAATAATAATCAGCTATAGTCAACCCTTGCTTTAAAGAACCAATATGGAGGAAGGGGGTGATGTTATATCCAAAAATCTTTTACATCTGAAGTATCCAACCTTTTTGAGTATAACAAACCTTGTTTGTTACATGAACTTAAAAGTTCTCAATTTCCATACATGATTCTTTTTTTCCATGTCTTTGATTGGGAGAAAGTAACTTATTAGAAACTCATTTTCAGTAAACTTTACAGAGTGAGTTCATGGTGGCTAGGTGTTAGACTGCACCTGAGAGGAAGGTTAGGATAGTTTTTTTTTTTTTTTTTTGTGTGCATTTAACCTTATATTATTTGTCTGAATTATGCCAAGGGTCGCCTTAGCGGGCGATAGTCAATTACCGGTACACTGGGAAAACGTGTCATGGGAATTGGATGTATTTAGGGCTCCAGGAGGACATGCGTATTCTTTCTTCGAAGACAGTCGGTTAAAGGATGTGTTAAATAACCAATATGATGTCGTGTTACTGTGGATAGGTAGCAATGACATTAAGGTTGATACAGTTGTCCAAGATTTGGCGGATGAAATAATTAATATAGTCTATACCCTGGAAGAAAAGTGTGAAGCTGAAACAATACTAGTGCTTCTCGAGCCCAGGTTTTACCCATCTGAGTATCCGGTCGATAACAACCAGTATAGGCTCATTCAAAACGGGCTAAATAAGCGACTAAAAACAGTCCTCTCCAACTATTCGTTTCTAAGGTTAATTCGACATTCAGGCTGTCTATTTTAGCAACAGATGGGGTACACTTTACTCAGGAAACCCAAGGTCTGATTAAAGAGAGAATTATACAAATTGTCAATAGTAAACTAGGATGCGAAGAAAGTGAAGAAAGTAACGACTAATGAAAGTAAAATCAGACCAAGGAGAACACCCGTCTTCTGGCGAGGTCTGTGACCTAACCGAACGTCCCTGCGAACTAATGGTAGACGGGGATCGAGCTCTAATTCACAGGTCTCTCCAAAACTCGGCTGTCTCCCGAGAAAATTCTACCCTGTTGTAGTAATTATTATCATGTCAAACCCATTGTTAAACATGGAAGGAGCTGTCATTGTTAAAAATGGAAGGAGCTGTCGGCGGTGATAAGTTGCAGGGAGCCCCTAAACAGGAGTTAGTCGAGGAGGATGCCAGGGCCCAACTAGAACGTACGCAGGAAGAACTTAGACAACTGCGGGGCATAGTCGTAGAGCAGGTCAGGGCCATGCAACTGTTGGAACAGCGGATACAGGAACCACCCCCAAGGGCCGCCTCGCCTGCGAGAAGGTACACGAGTATCAGACCGAGAGACATCCCCACGTTACAACTCAGTCAGTTGGATGGAATCAAGGCCGCGGGAACACTGAGTCTTTTCTTTGATCAAATCGAAAGCTGTTCCATTTATGATGAAGAATGGGTAAACATTGCCAAGGCTAGAGTCTGTCCCGAGATCGCCTTGTTGTTAAGGAATGTACAAGAGCAGGGAAAGGCAAATACATGGGCAGGAGTGAAGGCATTCTTTAGAGGAGAGTTTGCAGCGGACATCACCTTTGATAGGGGATGGAAGGAAGTGGAAGGAATGAAATATGATTGGGCAGACAGTCCACAGGCCTTCACTAACACCCTCATTTGTAAATATGCCCTGTTAGAAAGCACTTACCCCAGAGAAACCCTACCAAATAGCGACCAGTTTATCAGAAAGAAACTCTGGAGGGGACTAACCAAGGACACCAGAGACCGGGTGGAAACGTTCCTAGACGAGGGGTATCCCTTAAATAGGTTTATAGATAGATTGGAATTTGAAAGGCAGTTTCTGCCAGAAAGAGCAAAGGCCTACGTCTACGAGGTCCCCGAAGACAAACCTAAGACCCCGCCAGAACCAAAGGTAGGAACCACAGAATCCCCCATCGCAGGAAAAAGCGAAATGGAAGAGTTAAAGGAGACCATTAAGGGCTTAGCTGACAAGTTGCAAAGGTTGGAGGTCAACTCAGTGTATTGCCCCTATTGCAGAACAAACGGTCATTCATATCGGGATTGTACTAGGCGCCCTCCTCCAGGGGCCTGTTTTGACTGCCTTAGGCCGAATTGCAGGCGCGGCTCGCCAAATTGCCCGGCGAGAACATTTCGTAGAAATTGACATCCGGAGAGTCACACGTCACCTACTATCTCGGCAGTGGTCAATGGTCGGGTAGTACAAGCTTTAGTAGACACTGGTAGTGGGTATACCCTAGTTCGTCATGCAACAGCTTTGAGACTGGGAGCAGAGATCAATGAGAGAAGAACCCCTCCCAAACTCCAAGGTGTCACAGGATCCCCACTAAGAATCCTAGGAATGGTGTGCCTAGAAATAGGAATAGGTGAACAAGGCACCTCCAGGTTGTGGTTACCAGTAGTCCCCGACAATTACATCGGAAATGATATACTATTGGGATGTGACGTGTTAGGACAGGCCCCCATGACATGGAATCATAAACAAGGTACTCTGGTATGGGGCGGTACATTACACCCAATCCGCTACGTAGCCAAACGACACGGTAAAGTAGAACGAGTTCGTATAGTACCGGAGACGATCGAACCCTTCAGGCCCACCTTGAGAGTAAACAACCCGATCGAGATTCCATCCTTCCAGACTGAGTTGTATCCTCTCACGGTATCTGAGCTTCCGGGAACCATTTTGCTGGTATCCCCCCATCAAACTCCTAGGCACGATTTTGTCTGCAGAGTGACAGAGGAAAGGCAGGTGTTTGTTCCCCTATATAATCCAAACAAAACCCACCAGATTTTCCGAAAAGGTACCTACCTCGGCTCATACGAACCTGTACAAGTAATAGAAGAGCTTAACTCACCGGGTAAAGGCCCAGATGTGGCTGAGAATAAGGTTCACACGAACGTTAGTATCAAGAATGATTTGCTCCCCCATGCTGACCACCCCAGGGAAAAAGGAAGCCGAAAAGACAAACTGAAATCCCTGTTAGCCCTCCAAGATTTCAGCCATCTTTCGGAGGAGGAGAAGAAGGTCCTTCTTCATGTCATTCAGGAAAATAACGAACTATTCATTTTACACCCCTCAGAGATCGGGAAAATAAGAGCTCCACCGGTAAAGATTGCAGTAGAAAACCCTATTCCGGTTAGAGGACCCAAGTATAGATATCCTGAGAAGGCCAAAGCAATTATAGAGAAATTAGTATGGGACATGGAAGAGAAAGGGGTGATCGAGCCCTCTACAGCAGCCTGGTTGAGCCCCATCGTCTTGGTATCAAAACCAGACGGCTCCAAAAGGATGTGTTTAGATTATCGAGGGGTAAACAAACACTTAGCTACGGACATATACCCATTACCACGTCTAGAAGAACTAGTAGAGGTTGCGTCAGGGAACAAATACTATGCTACTCTCGATCTCAAAGAGGCATATTTTCAAGTAGAGCTGGAGGAAAACAGCAGAGATCTAACCACCTTCAGTGATGGAGTGTCCTTATACCGCTTTAAAAAACTCCCCTTCGGGTTGAGCTGCAGCCCAGCCATCTTCTCCAGACAAATTGCCCAGGTGTAAACTCTAATCATGCAGGAATGGGTAAAGAACTACTTAAATGACAGTTATTTTTGGGCCAGATTTCCAGACCTTGGTGGAACGGATAAGCCAGCTCTTCAACACCCTCAGAGAAAAAGGGGTTAAGGTTAATATTAGTTAAACTAAATTTGAGCAAAGACAATTAAATTCTTGGGGCACATCCTGTCCGAAAAGGGATGTCAACCAGATCCCGCCAATATCGAGGCCATAGAGGCCCAAAAAAACCCAAGCAACATCAGGGAGGTGAGAAGATTCCTCGGCATGTGCGAGTTTTATAGGAAACATGTACCGAACTATGCAGAAATTACCGCCCCTCTAACAGACTTAACCAGAAAAACACCCTTCCTATGGACACAGAAATGTCAAAAGGCCTTTGAGCAAATGAAGGAAAAAATACGCAGGCCCCTATACTGGTGAGAGCTGATGTAACCAAACCATTTTATGTCACCACCGACGCCAGCAATACCCATGTAGGAGGAGTACTAAGTCAGATAGCACCAGACGGCACCAATATAGCCATAGGATATTTTTCAAGGAAGCTAAAGCCCACAGAACTTAAGATACGCTACTGTGGATCGCGAGGCTCTCGCGGTCGTCCTCACCTGTCGACAGTTCCATCATTATTTATGGGGGACCAAATTCACTATCATAACGAGCCATCAACCCCTAGTTAGTATATTGAAAAGGAAAACAAAATCTCCCAGAATGAACAGGTGGACCTTAGAAATGAGAAAGTATAGCTATAAAATTCAGTACATAAAGGGGAAATTATAATAATGTGGCTGACCAACTTTCTCGCCCGGTGCTATTAATACCTCCACCACCAGCAGACACCATCTTAGGAAAGTCTAAGGAGGAAATCAGAACCTTGCAATTAGAAGAAGGCCGGTGGGTTCAGATGATAGAGTATTTAGAGGGAGGAAATGTGCCCAGGAGGAATTTCCCACGTAGCACCTTAAATCAGTTTGTGGTAGGGGAAATGGTTTCATATTATACCATTACAAAAAAAGATGGAAGTGAACAGTTTTGCCTAGTTGTCCCAACGGCTCTTAAACAAGGAGCTCTAGAACAGACCCATGCTCAGGTGGGACACCTAGAGATCGAGAAGACATTGGCCAAGGTACAGGGCCTATACTACTGGCAAAACATGAAAGTGGATGTAATCATGTATGTGAGAAATTGTCTAACGTGTCAACAGTATAAAGGCACTACCGGACTACAGCAACAGTGGCAAGAGCTCCCCCCATTAGAAAAGCCACTGGAGAGAGTTAGCCTTGATCTGACTGACATGGTTGCTGGAGCCCAGGAGTACCGCTATGTATTAACCATCTGTGATCATTATTCCCATTATGTAAAATTTTATCCACTTAAGACCAAACATACGGATGGCGTGTGTGAAGGGTTTAAAAACTATATCATGGATTTCGGAACGCCAAAAACCGTTTAAACGGACAATGGGAAGGAGTTTACCGCTCAAAGTTTTCGATACCTATGTGGCAGATATAAAATCACGGTCGCTCTGACGACCCCGTACCACCACCCTCAAGGAAACAGTATTACGGAACGTATGCACCGCACCATGAAAAGTGTGTTAGCCTGTCTATGTCAAGGGTACCCGTTAAGGTGGCCAAAACTATTGTTACAGTGTCAGTCCATATTGAGCACAGCCGTACACACAACCACCGGTGTCTCCCCTTATTATGCATTCTTTTTTACGACCCCCCCTCTCGCTTGATTAGTAGTGATTTACCGGACACGGAAGCGAGTGAGGAAAGTATCCGTGAAGCCCACGAGATAATCAGAGAAACTCACCAGAAAATGGCTCGCAGATACAGAGCAGTAGCGAATAGAACGGGTAAGAACCAAAAGGTGGAAGCAGGTACCCTTGTATGGGTTAGAGTGGAAGTAACACAACCATGCACTAGTAGAAAATTAAATGTGAAGTGGAAAGGACCATACCGGGTTGTGGAAGTTATGAGAAATGGTGGTGCATACGTGTTGAAGTTATGAGAAATGGTGGTGCATACGTGTTGACCAATGTGTTTACTGGACAAGAGATTCAGAGGGCCGCAGAAAAGGTAAAACTGTACAATGGGTCGGAAGGGTGGTTAGTGGGGGCGCAGGAGATAAATCTTCCTGAGGAGGAAGAAGAGGAAGAACCATCACCCCCTAGAGTCCGTAGACCGCCACGCAGATATATTGCAGAGTGTTGAGGGAGTTGGATGTTAACCTAAGCTTAAGAGGTAGGATTGGTGGAAAGAAAGATAAGGATGTAGCCAATGTTCATGTTATGGGTTGTAAGTGGTAAAGAAAGGGAGTGTTGAGAAGTAATTACTGTAAGGAAAACCCACATTTGGAGACGCTAATGAAATACCAGAACGTCCCCGAGGACTGATGGTAAAGTGGGATCGACCCCATACTCATTAACCTCCCCAATGTGTTTCCCTCAAAGATTTATGTGATGATTATACTTCCCCCTTTCTTAACCAAACAAGATGTTTTGGAAGAATAGTATCGTTCGCCCTAAGGTATCTAGCGTTCTATGTTAGCTATTGTATTGTAAGTAATGGAAGATTATATTATCAACCACCTACATCAACGTCAGGCAAACCTGGGCACATGTATTTGGTTTGGAATGAACCGGGGTTAGGCAAGGGTGAAGCCGAAGTTCCCGGAGAAAGAGTAATAATTTACTAGTGGTAATGTATCCAAGGATGTGACTTTTGTATTAGGTGGAAACTTCCGTCCGCCTCGATTTATTAATGTCATGAAATCTACTGATTTAATTATAAGTCGTGCGGCAGCACGCAGCTTAGAGTCGACCCAATCTGGTCCGGGGACATTCACTTCAGGACTTCCTAGGCGCTGAACTAAACTTATGCACGCCTTGCTGCGGAGACGGATGGCGAAAATGTCAGTGGGTGTATGAACTGATTTATGTGTTTTGTTTTGTATATGTGAGTATTATTTCTATTTTGTGTTTTGATTTGTAAGTGTATTTTGTTACCATTTTTGTTGGTTATGTAAGGTCAAGGGTGCACTGTGTTTAACCTTAGGAACGAGAGCGAGGGAGGCTAGTCTCGTCTGACACTCCTTACCTGTAGCCAAGTTACTAAGAGGAAGGCTGGGGCAGTGGACCCATGACAGATAATCGAGCTATGCCGGGTGAGGCATCTTTGCTTTTATTTAAGCAGGAAACGGGATTCTATTATAGAATACCCGAGGAAGTAAGCCCAAGGGTAGCCGTTAGGTTGTGCAGGCCCTTGTATTATGGTACTACCGTGTTAGGGTAGGTGTGAAATCATGGGCGGTGCTAAGTCGCTGTCTCTGTGGCACACGGGCGCCTGGTAGGAGAAGGAAGGTAGAGTTGGTTGATTAATGATATCCGAAGTATAATAACATAGTGCCTTAGGGGAAGGAAGGTATTAGGTTTCGGGAGAAACTAGGATCTTGAGGGGGGTGACACTATTGTAACATACCCGCCGGCATACCAACACCGCGGAAGC
The DNA here is from genome assembly GCF_024679095.1 of Eriocheir sinensis. Lineage (NCBI taxonomy): Eukaryota > Metazoa > Arthropoda > Malacostraca > Decapoda > Varunidae > Eriocheir > Eriocheir sinensis. Next base: position 87,577 of record NW_026112132.1, read on the forward strand.
CAGTTAAAAGCCAGCTGGGAAAATTGGGAATACCCCCTTGTACATGGCCATGATTATTTACCGGATCCAGTTTCTCCTCAGCCGAAACAATACCCGTAGCGGTTAATATGTTATAAGTAGGTGAGGGAAGAGAACGAGAAATACGAACCACAGCTTGGGTTGGCACCCCTGATATAAATCCACTCGTATCCATACATTTTTATATATTCATACGTTAAGTCTTAGAAAATAAGGGAAAATTAGTTCAGAATTAACACACAAAAAGACAACCTCAGAAAGGCAGAGGAAGGATAGAATGGATCAAGCTGAAAGGCGAGAAGGAAAAGTGTTGGAACCTTGGGAAGGCCACGTCAGAGGGAAGTTGGCGAGGCAGCCGCCTCGGCTGGCACGGGTCATTCTGGATTTCATCTTCCCGTGCGGCGCAGGTGAATTGGTGAGAGCCAGCTGGAGGCCGGTGACCAGGGGTAGAAAAGGCGAGTGCCCGCCATCTTGAAGCCGCCCATTTGAGGGTCAGGAGTGGGCCCAGGGCGAGCCAGTCAAGTCCCTGCCGCCGCCTACGAGACCAGCAGGCTTGTGATGGGAGTGAACAGCTCCAAAAAAAAACCTTTAGGCAAGGCACGACAGCATATTGTGTAGCTCTCAGGCCTCCACCAGCCGAGGATAGTGTCAAATGGGTAAGGGGCACCCGCTGTGTGGACGAGGGGCTAACAGTGACCTCACCCCCCCCTTCGTTAGCTGTAACAGTCTGATCTTTCCCTCATACTAAACTCTTTTCTTCCTATTTTTTTTCATGAGTTTTTGTGTGTGTGTGCACGCCGATGCAGGAAGTTGATATCGGATTGTCTAGCCAATCGTGCGGTAGCCCTGTGATCTATACCTATATATATTCATCTCTCTCGTGTGTAGCACGGGTATTGTTTCGGCTGAGGAGAAACTGGATCAGGTAAATAATCATGGCCATGTACAAGGGGGTATTCCCAATTTTCCAAATATTTTTAGGGGTTCTATATCTCTGAGGCCGTGACTCTTTATGCGAATACTATCAGGGTCATAGTAAGCGTGTATGAGGCCAAATCTCCGCTCTCTCCAATTTAGGACGTTGTGTTGTACACTGTTAATTGATCCGTTGTGAACTGTTCCGTTTGGAGGCGGTCCTAGTTATGGGTGGCTCTTGTGGGGCGATGTGTGGAGGAGAGTCAGTTATGGCGGTGGATAGGGGCAGTGGTGGGATTCAATTTTTTTAAGAACAGGTTCTCTCGATGAGGGGTTTACCAAAATAAGTTAAGTAAAAGGTGTTCATGGGGGAAAAATTGAGAACCCCTGATTTAAACTAACAGTAACAACCGGTTCTCGGGATTAAAGAAATTCCAAGAACAGGTTCTTCCGAACCGGCTGAATCCCATCACTGGATCATAGGGTGATTGGGCTCCGGGAGGAGGCTTTTATTTTATTTTTTTCCTTGGGCGCCATGGCTTGGGGAAGCTCGCTGAGGTGGAGTGGATTCGGTGAGGGTGCTAGGTGATGGAGTTGTGGAAGTGGTTGGTGTGTTTTTAGTTTGGCTGGTGGTAGCGTCGCCAACCTCTGATGCAGGGGCCTCAGTCACCGTTTCTACTTCGTCTCCGTCTGCATCATTGGATTCTTCTGGGCTTATTTTTGGTAGTTTTATTATTTTTGACGAGTCTGGGTTTTTTATTGTAGGGAGGCCGTTTGCTTGCAGCGTTCTTGAAAGAACGTCTTGGAAGGTTTCGGGAGTTCCCTGGTTGATTAAATGGGCGTGGATGAAGCAGGTCAGGATTGTCGTAGTGATGTCAGGTCGAAGGGGTGGAGGTTGCTGAGGGAGGCGAGTCTTTGGTTGGTTGGCTGGACGGGTGTGTTTGCAGCGCCGCTGTAAATTTTGGGTTGGGCTTGCCGTTTTGTGGCGATGGCCTCTTCCCTTTTAAGGCACTAAGTGGCGAGGGTGCGGTGTGTTCCATTGCAGTTTATGCATTTTTGCTGGGGGAGGTGCATTCATGCCACAGGTGCCCCTGCTGTGCGCACTCGGAACATATTTTATAGGTTCTATCCTTTTGACAGTCATTGGTGAGGTGGGTGTCGATCTCGTAGCATATCGGGCAGTTGTTTAGAGGAATGAACTCTTCTTCCTGCATGTCGTGTGGTGGAATCCTCATGTTGAAGAGCTTCAACCCAGAGTTCAGAACTTTCTGTGCTACCACGGTCTTCTTGAATTGTATCTTGATTATCTGGTTGTTAGGGAATTTATAGACCTGATCGACTGCTGCTCCCGCGAAATCGTTAATGTGGTGGATTTCTTCTTTAATTTCATCCGGGGTGCGGGTACTTTGAAGAGAGGATGGTCCTCTTGGCCCTCAGTTCGGGTGGTAGGATGGGGATGGATCGTTGTTCAATCAGGGCATCGTGGCAGGGTGGGTTAAAGATATGTCGACCTCCGCATCTAGGGAGGTGATGACCTCCGGCTCTAGGGAGGTGTATCCGCAGGAGGGCGAGTTTAGAGTCTTGGTTTGGAGTGAGGTGTTTTATTTTAACTCGTCCCATCTTGCATGATTCAGTGAGGACACAAAGAAACACAAAGAAACACAGAGGAAGAACAAACAACAGCAGACCTGCGGGTCCTTACGAGGCTGTTTGTGACAAGCTACACTAACTAACTAATCAAAGGTGGAAGATGAAGGACAGCAGCTCCTTACCACCCCCCATCCCTCCAGCCAAAGCTGGCAGGAAAGGAAAAAGAACCATGCAGCATGGAAAAACTGCACGGAAATTATGTAGGAAAGAGGAAAGAACTGCCATTACTGCTACCACTAACCGGGCGATAAAAGCGGACAAGGACACCAGTATTCGAAAGAAAGTAACGTTACGACAATGAGTAATATCTTAGTTGCTGGTTGGATTCAAAATATCTGTCTGATCTATTCTTGAAGGCCGTAACTGATGTACTATCAACGACATCACAGGGTAGAGAGTTCCAAACATTAACAACTCGATTGAAGACGTGGTTAGCTTCGTGGAACGAGAATCTTTTGCCACTTATCTTCAAAATGTGATTTCTTCTTGTTCTATTTGATCGATCAATTGTAAAGTAATCTTCCGCATTAATATCACTGAATCCTTTAAACACTTCTATTAGCCTCGCACTCTTCGTTTTGATAGGCTGAATAAATTTACTTCTTTAAGCCTTTGTTCATATGATAAATTTCTCAACCTAGGAATCATCTTTGTTACTCTTCGTTGAACCCGTTCCAACTTTGCTATGCCTTTTATGTAACAGGGAGACCAAAACTACACAGTCCTCTAGATGGGGTCGAACCAACGAATTATACAGTTTTAATATTACTTTTTCCGATTTATTATTAAAGACTCGTCCAATGAAGTCAACCAATTTGTTTGCAGTTTTAACTACCTCTGAACAATGCTGACCGGGCTTTAAATTGCTTGATATAGCGATTCCAAGATCCTTTTCTTTACTTACTGCAGAAAGTTGTTGGCCATTCATTACGTACTGAACGCGATTGTTATTTTTTCCGATGTGTAACACTTTACATTTGTCAACGTTAAATTTCATTTGCCATTGATTGGCCCAAAGTGCAAGTCGATCTAGATCTGATTGTAAAGCTTCTTCGTCGAGTGTCGCAGTTACTTTAATAGCAATTTTTGTGTCATCAGCAAATTTTGATAATTTGCAAGTGAGCCCATCATCGATATCATTAACATAAATTAAGAAGAACATGGGGCCAAGCACTGATCCTTGAGGTACGCCGCTTCTGACATCGAGCCAGTTAGATGTAACACCGTTTAGAACTACTGTTTCCGCTCAGAGAGCCAGTCCACAAGCCAATTGTGAATGTTACCCGAGATACCGTGCGCCAATAGTTTGCTGAGCAATCATTGGTGGGGGACCTTATCAAATGCCTTTTCAAAATCCAGATATATATATATGATATCTACTGATTTGCTTTCATCGAACACCTCAAAAATATAATGAAAAAAATGAAGTAAGTTAGTTAAACACGAACGTTTACGACGGAAGCCACGTTGCGAATTATTTTTTATATTATTTTCTTCAAAGAATTTCACCATATTGTCGCGAATGATAGTCAACCCCTTCAACTTTCAACCCCTCCTTCTCATATTCAAGACTCACACATCTCTAGCTCTCCTCATTGTACTTCTGCCACTTCGCCATCTTCACCTGTCCCACTCTCGTCATCTCACTTCCAACCCCTATCACCACTACCACGACCTGACGCACCACTACCTGACCTCCTGCAGCATTCCCGGCCCTCATCACCTGGTTATCATCCTCAATCCACTGCCACCTCATCACCACCACCTCACCCCTCAATAAGTGGACGCCGGGAGCCCAGGAGAGGGACGGGGGGTAGGCCGCGTGGTAGCCGAGCCCACAGAGTAGCCAGGGCGGGGAGGGGGCGTGCCGCACGACAAACTTCGCCGCCTGCTGGCGTAGACCCTCGGGACGTTGGCTGGTGTTCCACGCCCTTCGTCCCCAACCTCCTCTCCTTCACCGGGACACCAGGCTTCAACGTCCCCGTGCCAGGGACTCCCCTTCAGGTTTTCCAGTTATATTTGACAAGGGAGTTGTTGGCATTCCTGGCAGAGGAGACAAACATGTACGCCGTGTTCCGGAGGGCGGAGGCAGTGGCGTGGCACCAGGCCAACGAAAAGGAGACAGCGATCTTCATGGGGTTGGTGCTGCTGATGGGTATTGTGAAGCTACCCTCTATACGGGACTGCTGGACCAACAGCAGGCTACCCGGTCTTCCAGCGGGCGATGAGTGGAAAACGCTTCCTCGCCATACTCAAGTACTTCCATGCATTCAATTGTCGTGCGGTGCCCCTGGGGAATACTGACAGCCTCATCAAGGTGCGGCCTGTGATGGAGTATCTCCTGCGGTTGTTCAAGTCTGTGTACACCCCGACGCAGAACCTGTCGCTCGACGAAGGCTCCTTGGGGTGAAAGGGCCGCCTCCACTTCAGGGTGTACAACCCCATGAAGCCAACCAAGTACGCCATCAAGGTATACCTTGTGGCAGAGGCAAAGTCGGGGTACATCTGCAACCTGCAGGTGTACACAGGCGAGAAGCGGACACTAGAAGACACCGTGGGGGATCTCATCCAGCTCCTCATCAGCCACTCGTACAGGCTGTACATGGATAACTACTGCAAGCACCGAAGAGGCTGCAGGACATGGCAAAGCTACGGCGGCTGGCAGACTACGCGTTGGAGTCTATGCACAGGAATGGTGTGCATGTCCTCATACGGAAGGACAAGAAAGTCGTCCCCATGGTGTCAACCATGCACACCAACGCCACCATTGAAAAGACTATCAACAAAAAGGAGAAGGGCCAAGATGGGAAGTACCACCACGTGCTCCACACCATCCAAAAACCTGTTAAGGTCGAAGACTATAATCAGTTTATGGGTGGTGTGGACCACTTCGACCAGATGGTGAAGTATACCCCGTCCCTCGGCGTACTACTAAGTGGACGAAGAAGCTCACCTTCTACTTCATCTAAATGGCCCTCTTCAACGCGCACACCCTCTATAAGAAGTCTGGCCAGCGCCATATGTCTCTCAAGGCTTTCATGTCGGAGGTCATCGAGAAGCTGCTGGACTACAAGGACGAGGAGTGGCCACTATCGGGGGTCCCTATCCGCCAAGCTCCCGACCTGCCCGCACACCTACAAGCACCTATGGATCCCCGCATTCGGGTGGGTAGGGGACCAGCACCAGGTGTGCGGGACCAGCACCAGGTGTGCAAGTCCAGCAGTCTTCCTCGAGCCCCTATTCCCCACTCCTCGCCCCTGCGGTCGCTACTCCACCACCAGCTGGCTGGAGTAGGTAGGAAGACACCTACCGAACGGGCGCAAGCCACTCCCGGTGAGGTATATATGGGAGGTGAGAAGGGAGCTGAAGCCCTCCAAAGACCCTTCCCATGTCCTCACTAACCGTTTCCCTATTGTCTCACCAACACCGGAGAGTAGTTCAGCATGCTCTCTAAAGACAGATCCTCTCTTTATCCACACCACACTACATTCACATAACATATACACCTTTTTCCAAAATTCAAAATTCAAAATGGCTCAATTAAGCAATGCCTCGGAGTCCCCGCCTGGGGACCACAATTCCCAGGAGGACTCCCTTCTGGCTGCCGACCCGAGAGGTGTCTTGATAACTCCTCGAACCTCTTTCTTCTCAATTTCTGCAACATTCGCGGTCTTCGCTCTAATTTTCATTCTGTGGAACATCATCTCTCCTCCTCTAAACCTCACCTTCTCTTCCTTACCGAAACACAGGTTTCTGAGGCTACTGACAGCAATCTCTACTCTGTTCCTCCTACTATCTCTATCCTAAATTTCAATCCAAAGCTGGATGTTGCGCCTACGTGCGCAACGACATCACTTGCTCTCGTGCCCACGACCTTGACTCTTCTGAATTTTCCACCATCTGGTTAAGACTTCACTGTCATTCTATTACTAAATACATATGTGCTGTTTATCTCTCACCTAACTCTACCAACTATGTAAAATTCTTTGACTATTTGAATTCTAAAGTGGAGCACATCTTGACCCTCTCCTTCGCTGAAATCTCCATCCTAGGAGATTTCAATGTTCACCACCAGCTTTGGCTTTCATCCTCTTTCACTGACCATCCTGGTGAACAAGCCTACAACTTTGCTATCCTCAACGACCTAGAGCAGTTGGTCCAGCACCCTACACGTATTCCTGACCGTCTTGGAGATCGGCCCAACATTCTAGACCTCTTCCTTACCTCAAACCCTTCTGCTTATTCTGTCAAACTGTTCTCCGTTGGGCTCCTCCGATCACAATCTTATTTCTGCATCCTGTCCTATCGCTCCTGTACATCCTCTGGACCCACCGAAGAGGCGATGCTTTTGGCATTTTGCTTCAGCTCGGTGGGACGACCTGAGGATGTACTTTTCCGATTTCCCGTGGAATGATTATTGCTTCCAGGATAGAGACCCCTCTGTGTGTGCTCAACGCATCACAGAGGTGATTGTCTCTGGAATGGAGGCATACATTCCTCGTTCTTTCTCTACTCCTCACGCTAAAAAGCCTTGGTTTAATCACGCTTGTTCTCGTGCTGTCAATGATAGAGAGGTAGCTCACAAAAGATACCAGAGCCTTCAAACTAATGCTAATTATGAACTTTACATTTCTGCCCGAAATCGTGCCAAATCTATTCTCCGACTAACCAAAAATTCTTTCATTAATAGAAAATGTCAAACCCTTGCTTTCTCTAACTCCTCCCGTGACTTCTGTCATCTAGCCAAAACATCTCCTCCAACTTCACTTCTTCATCTTTTCCCTCCACTCCTCAGTCCCTGGCAGCAACTGACGGCAACACTGCCTGTCTCACTGCCGTCTATCTCTCAGGCTGAACTCTTCTCTCAAACTTTTCTAAAACTCCACTCTGGACGATTCTGGGCATATTCCTCCTACTCATCCCCCTCTGACTCCTTTATGCCTGTTATAAAGATTCTTCAAAATGATGTTTCTATGCCCTCTGGCCTCAATCCTCAGAAGGCTTATGGACCTGATGGAGTGCCTCCTATTGTCCTTAAAAACTGTGCCTCCGTGCTGTCACCCTGCCTGGTCAAACTCTTTCGCCTCTGCCTGTCAACATCTACCTTTCCTTCTTGCTGGAAGTATGCCTTCACACAGCCTGTACCTAAGAAGGGTGACGCTCCAATCCCTCAAACTACCGTCCTATTGCTTTACTTTCTTGTCTATCTAAAGCTTTTGAATCAATCCTTAACCGTAAGATTCAAAAGCACCTTTCCACTCTGACCTTCTATCTGATCACCAGTATGGGTTCCGCAAGGGCGTTCTACTGGTGATCTCCCTCTTCTTAACTGACTCTTGGTCATCCTCTCTTAGCCGTTTCGGTGAAACTTTTGCTATTGCGCTGGACATATCAAAAGCTTTTGATAGGGTCTGGCACAAATCTTTGCTTTCTAAACTACCCTCCTACGGTTTCTATCCTTCTCTCTGTACCTTTATCTCCAGTTTCCTTTCTGACTGTTCTATTTCTGCCGTGGTAGACGGTCACTGTTCTTCCCCTAAATCTATTAACAGTGGTGTCCCACAGGGTTCTGTCCTATCTCCCACTCTTTTTCTGTTGTTCATTGATGATCTTCTTTCCAAAACGAACTGTCCTATCCATTCCTACGCCGATGATTCCACTCTGCATTATTCAACTTCTTTTAATAGAAGACCCACCCTTCAGGAACTTAACGACTCAAGGCTGGAGGCTGCAGAACGCTTAGCCTCAGACCTTACTATTATTTCCGATTGGGGCAAAAAGAACCTGGTGTCCTTCAATGCCTCAACAACACAGTTTCTCCACCTATCCACTCGACACAATCTTCCAAACAACTATCCCCTATTCTTTGACAACACCCAGCTATCACCTTCCTCAACACTAAACATCCTCGGTCTATCCTTAACTCAAAATCTCAACTGGAAACTTCATATCTCATCTCTTACTAAATCAGCTTCCTCGAGGCTGGGCGTTCTGTACCGTCTCCGCCAGTTCTTCTCCCCTGCACAGTTGCTGTCCATATACAGGGGCCTTGTCCGCCCTCGTATGGAGTATGCATCTCATGTGTGGGGGGGCTCCACTCACACAGCTCTTCTGGACAGAGTGGAGGCAAAGGCTCTTCGTCTCATCAGCTCTCCTCCTCATACTGATAGTCTTCTACCTCTTAAATTCCGCCGCAATGTTGCCTCTCTTTCTATCTTCTATCGATATTTCCACGCTGACTGCTCTTCTGAACTTGCTAACTGCATGCCTCCCCCCCTCCCGCGGCCCTGCTGCACTCGACTTTCTACTCATGCTCATCCCTATACTGTCCAAACCCCTTATGCAAGAGTTAACCAGCATCTTCACTCTTTCATCCCTCACGCTGGTAAACTCTGGAACAATCTTCCTTCATCTGTATTTCCTCCTGCCTACGACTTGAACTCTTTCAAGAGGAGGGTATCAGGACACCTCTCCTACCGAAACTGACTTATCTTTCGGCCACCTCTTTGGATTCTTTTAGGAGCAGCGAGTAGGGCTTTTTTTTTATTAATGTTTACTTTTTTGTGCCCTTGAGCTGTCTCCTTTGCTGTAAAAAAAAAAAAAAAAAAAAAAAGCCCCTGCCGCTCCAGGGGTGGCACCCGCCACTCCACCATACATACATACCTACACACAGACAGACTGACAAACAGACATACAAACACGCATGGAGCAGCATGTCACTCTACGACACACTGCTTTTTCTCCGCTGGAATATTGGGGAGTTTTTGTTGTTTCGATCTATGTTATTTCCCATGTTTATTTATTATAATTTATGCTTTACGAAATATTTCGACACTATTTCCGATTTATTTGGATTACTCAAGAACTATTTGACCTAGAAGGATTTGGATTACACCATACGAATCCTCACTAAAATCCGCTTCTTTACATATGTTCGGCTATAAATTTCCTTCAAACTTTCGAGCCTGCAAGTGGGGAAGATACGGTACTTAGTTACGGCCAGCGAAGGTTACGTAAACACTCGGGGAACTTCATTGCAGACGTTACCACATGATACCTACAAGGGTTGGTGTAGTTTTGAAGGTTGCATCTTCTTCCATATGAAATTAGCTATATAATGCTATAAAATTTAATTACACGATGAAAAAAAATCGTGCAATAGTAAAAGGAAATGAGAGGGAGCGCCAACTGTCTATTTATATATAAATTCAGTTTTCTTGGTGTAACTCGGGAACTAATAGGAGTATGAGGATTTTGAAGATACCAAAAGAATCCTCACTAAATTCCGTTTTGAAACATATATTCGGCAAGAAACGTTGGCCCACAAACTTTCGAGCTAGCGAGGGGGAAAGACAGGGTACCTAGGATTTATTATTTACAATACTCTTTAAGGAGACCTAACACAGGTTTGTATTTTTTATTTTCCTCTATTTTTATTTGCGTATGTTCTAGTACAAGTCTTTATGAAGCCATTGATACCAAATTTGTTGGGGTACGATATATTTGTGAGGGTGAAATATGGCCGGGAATGTAGAGTATCGCGGCGGCAAAAAAAGGCTGGTCGGGCCGATAAATCCATTGTGAGTGGAACAGAAACTTATTGGAAACTTACGGTGCGCGAGAGGGTTAAAGTTGAACGTCGGCTACGATAGGGTACGCATATGCTTATGGCATTGTTCAATATTGTGGTGAAGGCCCCCCAAGATTTATCAATATATGTTTCCACCGAGATTTCAGTCCAGCCAAAATTATTTAGAATTTATTGGAGTCTTACGAAATTCGCTCTCTGATAATCAGGCACCCTTACTTTACTAGGAGTTACTTTACTTCCTTTCATATTGATGCTGAATGTGATTGTTCGGTGATCGCTAGAACTAAAAATTGGACCAACATTTACTTCGTTAACTAGATCAGCTGTCGTTAAAAAGAGAAGGTCAAATATATTATTTTCCCGAGTCGGTTCTTGAACGTGTTGATGTAAATCATTTTCTATTAAATTTGTGTACAGGTCGAGCCCTGTATGACAGTTCAACGGTTCACCCCATCTTTTCACTGGCAAGTTAAAGTCCCCAATAATTACTGCCTCGCAATTGCTACTTGTTTCTAATAATAATTCACTTATTGCGTGGTCGATATCAAGAGTCTGCCTTGGCGGTCTGTAGATAAGTCCAATTACTATTTTACGATATTTATTTTTAATTTCAATGAAGACCGTGTCTACGTTGGTTATAATATCTGTTTTCACGCATACTGGATGGAGAGAGTTGTGGATATGAAAGATAACGCCTCCACCCTGTCTGTTCACTCTTTCATGACTAAAGATGGTATGACCCGGTTATTTATATTCCGCAATGAAATCTCTATTTGAAGTGTCTATCCAAGATTCTGTGACTCCGATGATGTGATAATGATTTGTAGCTGCGAGGACTTTTAGTCTTCAAATTTGTTACGTAGGCTACGAGCGTTTACATAGCAAGCTTTAATGTGATTCGAGTCGGGGGTTTCGCAGGTTGAGTGCTCCCTTACGGTGAAGCTGGTGGTGTTCTCGCCTCCGCGGTTTTTGGCTTTCGAAGAGCCACTTGGTCACAGAGCAGCCTCCCGAAACGGGCTGCTCCAACAGGGTTTAAGTGGATGCCATCAGCAATGAAAAAGTCTGAATCGTAGTAAAAACTGTTCCACAAGTTAGCGAACTGGACGTTTTCTTGTGAGCAAAGGGACTGAAGTCTGTTGTTTGTGCTGAAGGCCTTACTGTAAAAGCTAGATTCGGCACCGATCCTCGGGAGGATTCCTGAGATTATGATGTTACTGACATCCGTTTTAAGTTTATACTGCTTGATCATGCGGCGGTATTTATCAAGCAGTTCCTCAGAACGGGTTGTCTTTACGTCATTTGTCCCCGCGTGAATGACAAAGGGTGTTTCGGTCGGTATTTCTCGTGACATCGCACGCTGCGGTGATGTCGTCCAGTCTGGCACCTGGATAGCAGTAACGTTTTCTGCGGCCGTTTGATGAACGACCACAGAACTCAACCAGCTGGCCACGCACCATGGAGTCCCCAACTAGGCGAGTCTCAAACTCATCCTACATGGTGTCTGCCAGCATCTGGAACCTATTGAAGGTAGTGGGGGTCAGTAACTCCTTGGTTGCCTGCTTCGGTTTGGCTCCACTCCTTACAAGTTGGAACCCGACATCCTGTGAAGCAGGAATAGAAGCGTTAAGTGGGCGCAGGCTGGAAGTTATCCTGTGAGGCAGACTGGGAGTTAGCCTGTGAAGTAGGCTGGGGGTAAGCCTGTGAGGCAGGCTGGGGGTCAGCCTCTGAGGCAGGCTGGCGGTTGTCCTGTGAGGCAGGCTGGGGGTTAGCCTGTGAGGCAGGCTGGGGGTTAGCCTGTGAGGCAGGCTGGGGGTTAGCCTGTGAGGCAGGCTGGGGGTTAGCCTGTGAGGCAGGCTGGGGGTTAGCCTGTGAGGCAGGCTGGGAGTCAACCTGTGAGGCAGGCTGGGAGTCAGCCTGTGAGGCAGGTAACACGTTCTCCCTTGAAGCAGGAGATTCTTCTGGAGAGGGCACAGTTTCGGTGGAGGGCCTCTCCATCGATGGTGGAGTCACTGCCACATTACTTGAAACAAATTCCTGAAGGGAGGAGAAGGTCGGGCCCCTCCCTATTTTGCCAATGTTTGATGGTGAACGGGCTCCTAAAAGCCCTCGAATCCACCCATGGGCAAAACCTATCCCTACAGCTTGTTGCCCTATCTCCAGGCACGGTAAGGAAGCCACTTAGGCCCCCCTTGTGCAAGCCGCAGGGTTCACCTGAGGTGCCGGGAGATGTCTGGGGCGAGGTTGGCCAGGAAAAGAAAGAATTTTCAGTGAGAGGGAAAGGAAGGTGCTATCGCCCCGAGCGGGAGCTCTACCAAAGGGGAGCTCCCCGGTATACAGGGTGATGTAGTGGGCTGGGTGTTGCTGCCGGTGCATGTGTCGCTGGCGAGAGAGACGCCGCACCGCGGTGGAAGCCTTGGGTGGCAGAGCGCCAGCTAGTGGCGGGGGCCAGGAATGTGCAGGTTCGCAGGCTGGAGCGGAGGTGACGTCGCGGCGAGGGCTGGAGAGCGAGTGAGATCAAGTGGCGTCCCTGCCTGACTCCCTCCTGACAAGACGTCTCCCCTGGCGTTTTGAGCCAGACGTACGATTCAAATTTCGCTCTCCAGCGCCGAGGAGGCGAGAGGTTCCGTGTTGGCTCTCAGTGAGATCGTTGGATCGTCAGATGAGATAGGCTATCACTTTTTCCTCTCTCTCTCTCTCTCTCTCTCTCTCTCTCTCTCTCTCTCTCTCTCTCTCTCTCTCTCTCTCTCTCTCTCTCTCTCTCTCTCTCTGTGTGTGTGGATCGTCAGATGAGATAGTCTCTCTCTCTCTCTCTCTCTCTCTCTCTCTCTCTCTCTCTCTCTCTCTCTCTCTCTCTCTCTCTCTCTCTCTCTCTCTCTCTGTGTGTGGATCGTCAGATGAGATAGGGTATTACTTATTATTTTCTCTCTCTCTCTCTCTCTCTCTCTCTCTCTCTCTCTCTCTCTCTCTCTCTCTCTCTCTCTCTCTCTCTCTCTCTGTGTGTGTGTGTGTGGATCGTCAGATGAGATAGTCAGTCTCTCTCTCTCTCTCTCTCGTCAGATGAGATAGGCTCTCTCTCTCTCTCTCTCTCTCTCTCTCTCTGTGTCAGATTAGTTAGGCCATCACTTGTTCTCTCTCTCTCTCTCTCTCTCTCTCTCTCTCTCTCTCTCTCTCTCTCTCTCTCTCGTCAGATGAGATAGGTATTACTTATCTCTCTCTCTCTCTCTCTCTCTCAGTGTGTGTGTGTGGATCGTCAGATGAGATAGTCTCTCTCTCTGTCTCTCTCTCTCTCTATCACTCTCTCTCTCTCTCTCTCTCTCTCTCTCTCTCTCTGGATCGTCAGATGAGATAGGCTATCACTTTTATTCTCTCTCTCTGTTGAAATCATGGCAATGACGGACCTGCCGTTGTGAGCTCAAAGAAGGATTCGCTAATTGTAGAACATATTAACGCACAATCATTGATATCAAGTTTAGGTGAAGTAAAGTTATTGTTAATTAATAAAAGTATCGATGTATTATGTGTGAATGAGACATGGTTGCATGCAAACACTCCAGATGGTTATGTTAACATTCATGGATGTAAGATATTCAGATGTGACAATGGACGAGGAGGTGGTGTCTGCTTGTATGTAAACAGTACTATAAATCCTTCTCTCATTATACTAGGTGTACCAGGACAGGTAGGCGTGGAGGACGTGTGGGTTCAGATTCAGTGCAGGAAGCTGCCTGCCATTATCATTGATAAAGGGAAATAACATTAGCAAGATAATATGAGATAACAAGTTGATTCAAATTATTGATAAACCCACAAGAACAACTCCACAGTCACCTACTCTATTGGATCTTATTATAACTAATAAACCTGAGGTCATTCTATCCCATGACAATGACGTGGTCCCTCAAGTCATTGCAGACCATGGCCTGGTGTCTGTTGTTATAAATGTAAGAAAACCTCGAAAAATACCGGTGATAAAAACCTTCCATGATCTAAAACACTACGATAAAGACACTTTATGTTTGTTGCGTTTAGACAATGTGCATTATATGTATGAAATATTTTTAACTGATGACGTTAACAAACGTGTATTTTCAATGAGATTTTTATTTATTGTATTGAAATATGTGCCCTGAACTAACTATAGCTGTGATGGGTACACCAGCACCATGGATGGGTGGCGATATTCGTGAGGCAATGGAGGACCGTAACGAGTTGCAAAGAGTTAAAAGTCGACACAAATAACCCTGGGTTGCGGGAACGTTATAAAACTGCTAAAATATATGTAAAAGCACTTATTAATTGATCTAAGGTAGAGCATTACCAAAAGATCGTTTAAAAAATTGTAAAGGAAATACCTCTGCAACTTGGAAAGTAATTGGGAAAATTATTCCTAATCAGAATAACAAACATAATATTCACAATTGTGTTACATAAATGATAAAGATGAAGAGTTCAACACATTCTTTTATAATCTTGGAGAATCTACTTCCAGACGTTCACAGGGAAAAAAACTAAGAAATGAAGGAGAAGTTACTGTCGACCGTCCTTATATAAATACCATTAAAGTGAATTCTGCTTTTAGACCAGAGCCTGTGGACTCTACACCCTTATCTTAATCGTTAAAGGCCTTAATACAACCAACTCTATTGGGTCAGACGGTATAACGTTACGGTTTCTCCGGGATGCGCTCTATGTCATAGTCCCTTTCCTCACCTGTATCGTCAACACATCCCTGGTGACCGGAGTGTTCCACGAGTCATGGGAACATGCACTGGTTGTCCCTCAGTATAAAAAATGGTGATCCTGATGTTGTGAGTAACTACAGACTTGTATCTATATTACCCATTGTGTCTAAAATACCCGAGAAAATTGTTGCTAGACAACTGTCCAAGTACTTAGAAACTAACAATCTACTTTCTAATAGTCAGCATGGCTTTCGACCCAGGCTATCAACGGAAACAGCTCTAACCACCATAACTGATAAAATATGCGATAATATGGACAACAAGAAAATGTCGATGCTAACCTTATGTGACCTCTCAAAAGCGTTTGATTATGTAAACCATAAAACCCTTCTACATAAATGTTCCTTATTAAATATTTATGAATTTTGGTTTAATAATAATTTAAATAACAGAATCCCATCAGTTCGCCTAGATAATCATACATCTAAAAAAACAAATATTGAATACGGGGTCCCGCAAGGATCGATTCTAGGTCCAATCTCATTTAATATATATGTCAGTGATTTATCTTCAAATGTTAATGGATTCCTGGTACAGTTGCTGACGATACGCAGTTCTTACATTCTGCAACAATTTATAATCTTGGTTCAGCTCATTGCGGAAACCGATGGAAATCTAATACAATGTAAGAGGTTTTATTTCAACAATGGTCTCATTTTCAATTCTTCCAAGACTCAGTGTATTTTTATAGGAAATCGCCAGCATTTAACTCACATTCCCCCAAACACGACTGTGAGTTTTAATGGTAATGTAATATACCCAAGTAAGCATGTGAAAAACGTGGGTGTTTACTTTGATCGGTATTTGCTTTTTGACGTCCACATTAATGAGCTGAATAAGAAAGTGATGGGTCTATTGATGTATGTAAGTAGAATTAGTGATAACTTAGATAAGTATAGCAGGATCATGGTTAATTAATTAACTATTGTATTAGAATCTGGGGGACTACAAATGATGCATTAATGTCTGGTATACAAAAGTTGCAGAATTTTGCAGTGACGGTTGCCATAGGTGGTGTTAAAAAAATCTGATCATGTATATCCATTTTTTAAAGAACTTCAATGGTTACGAGTAAAACAGAAACATGCTTTTGAAGTGGGTACAACAGCATTTAAGATTTTACGAGGGTTTTGTCCAGATTGGTTGTTATCACTAAGAAGCAGACAAGCTATCAGCAGTAGCGTCACAAGACAGAGGCACAGCCTGCACGTACAGCGCATCAACACACATTCTGGTGATAGGCGCACAGATGTAATGGGAGCCAGACTGTGGTATGCTCTCCCTCCCTCCCTTACACAGGAAACGACGATAACTTCCTTTAAGGCTAGACTTAAAGAAATTATTTCAACTGAAGATATATTCAGTTAGGTTTGTTTGATTTTAATGTCTTTGTTTTTAAATATATATATATGTAGACTTGGCATTTAGTGCGGTATTTATGTTCTTATTGTCAATTTTCTTTTTATTTTATTATAGACGAGTGTTCACAATTTTACTATTTTACATATCATATTACCGGTATTTAGTTATATTGATATTTTTTACTTGTAATCTGTGTAAGAACCAGTTTAGTGGATGATAAACAATATGAATTTGAATCTCTCTCGCCCTGCCCTCACTCAGTCGTTAGCGCCCTGCCCTCACTCAGAGAGGTCAAGCCGCTCGTTACTCCTGCTTCCGTGACCTCTCCTGAGAAACGGACGTGAGGTCCCCGCTGCGTTCACCACAGCCTACACGCCTTGCTTGTGTGTTGCCTGTGATTTCCCGACGTGTGTTTCGAGTGTGTTGTTGTGTTTCCGAGTGTTTTTGCGTGAGTTTCTGAGTGTTTTTGCGTGAGTTTATGAGTGTTTCGAGTGTGTATCGAGTATAATGTTGTGTTTCCGAGTGTTTTTGCGCGTGATTTGGGTGTGTTGGGTATTTCAGAGTGTTTCTGCGCGAGTTTCTGTGTGTTTCTCGTGCGTTTCGAGGGTGTTGTCGTGTTTTTGAGTGTTTTTGCGCGTGCTTTGTGAGTGTTGGGTATTTCCGTGTTTCTGCGTGAGTTTCTGTGTGTTTCTCGTGTTTCAAGTGTGTTGTTGTGTTTCCGAGTGTTTTTGAGAGTGATTTGGGGGTGTTGGGTATTTCTGAATGCTTTTGCGTGAGTTTCTGAGTGTTTCTCGTGTGTTTCGAGTGTGTTGTTGTGTTTCCGAGTGTTTTTGCGTGTGATTTGGGTGTGTTGGGTATTTCCGAGTGCTTTTGCGTGAGCTTCTGAGTGTTTCTCGTGTGTTTCTCGTGTTTCCGAGTGTTTTTGCGTTGTGTTTGCCGACACCTCACTTTTTGAATTCCTCTGAGGATTTAATCTGCTCCTCCTCACTACACTCTTTAAATCCCCTAGAGGATTAGCCCTTCCTACGCTCCCCCCCCTTTCCCTCACCTCACCTCACATATTGTCTTACCCCCCCCCCTCGCTCACCGCACCTCACATCCTTTTCTACCCACCCCTTCACCCATCTCACCTCACCTCCTTTCCTAACCCCCCTCTCACTCACCTCACCTCCTTTCCTAATCCCCCCCTTTACTCACCTCACCTCACCTCCTTCTGAATCCCCCTCTTCACTCACCTCACCTCCCTTCCTACTCCTCCTCTCACTCACCTTACCTCCTTTCCTAATCCCCTTCACTCTGTTTTTATCTCTTTCATTTCAGGCAATCATTTATCACGTTCAGCTACGATGGCGCCTAAGAAGTGCAGTACTTGTAACGGTAGTTTATCAGCTCATTTTTTTACAGGGCGTTCTGTAGTCTGTCGACTGTGTCTCTGCGGGCAGCATCTCGAGACAAGACTGCAGGAGCAAGAAGAGAAGATGAAAGCAGGTCAGAATAAAATAATAGAGCTTTCTCGCACTGTTGCCTCCTTGCAGGAATTTACCAGGCTAACGTTGCTGTGGTGCCAAACCCTTCTCCAACCGCCCTCTTGCCTTCAGCAGTACCATCGACACCAGCGGACAGCACCACGCAGCGGGAGGGTGGGAGTGGTTTAGCACCGCCCATGATGGCTTCACCGTCGTGAATGAAGGAGCCAAACCAGCCAGACAAGCAATTTATCCTTTTCATTGCTTCAATAGGTTTGCCATTCTGGAGGAGGATGACGAGCAGGAGAGCACCTTCCTGGTGGGTGACTCCATGATTCGCCAACAGGTCGTTGAGTTCTGGGGCAGAGTTCCTCGTCGAAGACGGAACTATTGCTATCCTGGTGCTGAAATCGACGATGTAACTGCTGCTCTTGAGGAGATCTCCCCCCAGGCTACAAATGATTCAATGTTTGTTATTCACACAGGTACGAACGACGTCACCACGACCCGGTCTGAGGAACTGCTGGACAAGTACCGTAGGCTCATCTAGCAGTATAAGTCTAAATCCCCTAACATTTTGATTTCAGGAGTTCTACCATGGACGTGGGCGGAGAGCGACTTCTTCACCAAGGCCTTCAGCCTCAACAACCTCTTACAGACTCTTTGCAGAGAGCTTGGCGTTGAGCTCTTCAACGCCTGGGACAATTACTACGGACAGAGTGAGCTCTTCCACAGGGACGGAATACACCTGTCTCCCATCGGGGCAGCCAGATTCGGAAGCCTACTAAACGACGCAGTACGTGACACTCGATCAAAAAACCGCTCTCGACCACGTCCCTCCACCCCGCCCGTGTAAATAGACGCCATGTATCGCAGCAAACGCGTAGCCGTGAACCCGCAAGTACCACCACCTCTATTACCAAGCCTCTAGATAACTTTAAAAAATCTTAGTTTCAGGGCGCGTAGCCTAAGAAATAAGTTTGATGAACTGAGATGTCTTGCTTTAACATAAAAAAAATACGTAATTGCTATAAACGAAACATTTATCGACACCACAAATACTGATTTAAGTTCCGAATACAACAAAGATGGCTACAGACACTTCAACAAAGGTCGTGTAAACCGGAAAGGCGGTGGCGTCGCCCTTTTTGTCAAAAGCTATTTGCAACCCACTGACAAAACACCAAGAGACAGTAACGTTGAACATTTGTGCGTGCGAGTAAACATTGCAAAAGTCAATTTAAATATATCTGTCACATACAGGCCTCCCAGGCAATCACTCGATGACGATCTTGAAATGTGCAGCATTTTAAGGGAGTCACTTAATAACAACAACTCACTGATATTAGGAGACTTTAACCTCCCCCATATCGACTAGGCGACACTGTCAGGTACAGACGGCGAGTCACATAGAATGATCGAGTTTTTAGAAGAAAATTATCTATGCCAAATGGTTTCTGAACCAACTCGACAAAATAACATACTCGACATTTTTATAACTACCCAAGATAACCTAGTCAGTAATGTCACGGTAGGAGAACACCCGGTTCTTGCGACATTAGAGCTCAAACATCAGTGACTGAAAATAAAGTAAAGGTGCCCAATTTCAAAAGAGCCAACTTCGTAGAAACCCGACAAAAACTAACAGAAATACAACTATCAGATGACGGCAATGTAGAGGAAGCCTGGCTAAGCTTTAAAAATCATTTACTCACTCAGCAGAACACATTCGTCCCCTTGTGTGAGAAGCGAATTAACAATAATAAAAGCCCACCTTGGTTTAATAGCGAAATTAAACACTCAGTCAAGGAGAGAAAAGTGTTTTACAGGTTAAAGAAAGAACAAAGCACGCCCGAAAACATTAGACTTTATCATGATACCAGGCGACGAGTAAAAAAATTAGTATGTCAGGCAATGCGTAGGTATGAAGAAAATATTGCAGCCAACTGTAAAAATAATCCGAAATCCTTTTTCAGTTACATAAACAACAGAAAGGCGATCAGAAGTGGAATTGGACCTTTAACAAACAGCGACGGTGCACTAATGACTGACAGCCAACACATTGCAAACCTCTTAAACAATTACTTTTCCTCGGTGTTTAATACTAACAGTCTTCCTCCCACTACCACCAACACCAGTACTAATGTAAATCTCGAGCATGCATTGCCTAATTTTGAAATAACAACCGATGAAGTCCTTTTCTTTTAAAACAAAGGAGACAGCTCAAGGGCACAAAAAAAGGAAACAATACTAAAAAAAGCCCGCTACTCGCTGCTCCTAAAAAAGAATCAAAAGAGGTGGCCGAAAGAGTGGTCAATTTCTCTTGAAAGAGTTCAAGTCGTAGGCAGGAGGAAATACAGATGAAGGAAGATTGTTCCAGAGTGTACCAGCGTGAGGGATGAAAGAGTGAAGATGCTGGTTAACTCTTGCATAAGGGGCTTGGACAGTATAGGGATGAGCATGAGTAGAAAGTCGTGTGCAGCGGGGCCGCGGGAGGGGGAGAGGCATGCAGTTAACAAGTTCAGAAGAGCAGTCAGCATAAAAACATCGATAGAAGATAGAAAGAGAGCCAACATCGCGACGGAATTTAAGAGATAGAAGACTATCAGTAGGAGGAGGAGAGCTGATGAGACGAAGAGCCTTAGACTCCACTCTGTCCATAAGAGCTGTGTGAGTGGAACCCCCCCACACGTGAGATGCATACTCCATACGAGGGCGGACAAGGCCCCTGTATATGGAGAGCAACTGCGCGGGGGAGAAGAACTGGCGGAGACGATACAGAATGCCCAACCTCGAGGAAGCTGATTTAGCGAGAGAGGAGATGTGAAGTTTCCAATTGAGATTTTGAGTTAAGGATAGACCGAGGATGTTTAGTGTTGAAGATGGTGATAGCTGAGTGTTGTCGAAGAATAGGGGATAGGTGTTTTGAAGATTGTGTCGAGTTGATAGGTGGAGAAATTGTGTTTTTGAGGCATTGAAGGACACAAGGTTCCTTCTGCCCCAATCGGAAATGATAGCAAGGTCTGAGGTTAAGCGTTCTGCAGTCTCCAGCCTGGAGTCGTGTGCTTCCTGTTGTGATGGTGTTATATTGAAAGAAGTTGAATAATGCAGAGTGGAGTCGTCGGCGTATGAGTGGACAGGACAGTTTGTTACGGAAAGAAGATCATTGATGAATAACAGGAAGAGAGTGGGTGATAGGACAGAGCCCTTTGAAACACCACTGTTGATAGGTTTAGGGGAAGAACAGTGACCGTCTACCACCGCAGGGATAGAACGGCCGGAAAGGAAACTGGAGATAAAGGAACAGAGAGAAGGATAGAATCCGAAAGAGGGCAGTTTAGAAAGCAAAGACTTGTGCCAGACTCAATCGAAGGCTTTCGATATGTCTAGCGCAACAGAGAAAGTTTCACCGAAACGGATAAGAGAGGATGACCAAGAGTCAGTTAGGAAGGCAAGGAGATCACCAGTAGAACGCCCCTTGCGGAACCCATACTGGCGATCAGATAGAAGGTCACAAGTGGAAAAGTGCTTTTGAATCTTCCGGTTAAGGATTGATTCAAAAGCTTTAAATATACATGAAAGTAAAGCTATAGGGCGGTAGTTTGAGGGATTGGAACGGTCACCCTTCTTAGGCACAGGTTGAACAAAGGCATACTTCCAGCAGGAAGGAAAAGTAGATGTTGATAGGCAGAGACGAAAGAGTTTGACCAAGCAGGGTGTCAGCACGGAAGCACAGTTTTTTAAGGACAATAGGAGGCACTCCATCAGGTCCATAAGCCTTCTGAGAGTTGAGGCCAGAGAGAGCATAGAAGACATCATTTGGAAGAATCTTAATAACAGGCATAAGGGAGTCAGAGGGGGGATGAGTAGGAGGAATATGCCCAGAATCGTCCAGGGTGGAGTCCTTACAGAAAGTTTGAGCGAAGAGTTCAGCCTTAGAGACAGATGAGACGGCAGTGCTGCCGTCAGGGTTAAGGAGAGGAGGGAAAGAGGAAGAAGTGAAATTGGAAGAGATATTTTTGGCTAGATGCCAGAAGTCACGGGAAGAATTAGAATAAGCAAGGTGTTGACATTTTCTATTGATAAAAGAAGTTTTGGTAAGTCGGAGAATAGATTTGGCACGATTCCGGGCTGAAATGTAAAGGTCATAGTTAGCGGGAGTTCCAAGGCTCTGTAACCTTTTGTGAGCTGCCTCTCTATCTTTAATAGCACGAGAACATGCATGATTAAACCAAGGCTTTTTAGCATGAGGAGTAGAGAAAGAACGTGGAATGTATGCCTCCATTCCAGAGGCAATCACCCCTAAGATGCGCTGGGCACACACAGAGGGGTCTCTCTCCTGGAAGCAGTAATCATTCCACGGGAAATCGGAAAAGTACATCCTCAGGTCGTCCCACCGAGCTGAAGCAAAATGCCAGAAGCATCGCCTCTTCGGTGGGTCCCGAGGATGTACAGGAGCGATAGGACAGGAAACAGAAATAAGGTTATGATCGGAGGAGCCCAACGGAGAGAACAGTTTGACAGAGTAAGCAGAAGGATTAGAGGTAAGGAAGAGGTCTAGAATGTTGGGCCTGTCTCCAAGACGGTCGGGAATACGTGTAGGGTGCTGAACCAACTGCTCTAAGTCGTTGAGGAGAGCAAAGTTGTAGGCTTGTTCACCAGGCTGGTCGGTGGAAGAGGATGAAAGCCAAAGCTGGTGGTGAACATTGAAATCTCCTAGGTTGGAGATTTCAGCGAAGGGAGAGTGAGTCAAGATGTGCTCCTCCTTAGAATTCAAATAGTCAAAGAATTTTACATAGTTAGTAGAGTTAGGTGAGATATAAACAGCACAGATGTATTTAGTAATATAATGACAATGAAGTCTTAGCCAGATGGTGGAAAATTCAAAAGAGTTCTGATTTAGTATTTACTTAGTGATCCACAGTTACTCCTAGGACAAGTGTATTAAGCTTCCCACATCTACACTAAATTCAACATTCTTTCACGCCAACCCAGTGCTATACGGTTTTATATTGCTTTTGTGTTTTTTTTATAATGCTTTTGTGTTTTCTTATCCTTCTATTATTAGGATACTTTACTGTGCTGTGATAACAAGACCACGTGAATCAGGCGCGCCAAGCTACGTTAATTTCTAAGTCCACACAAAACATAAGATAATCCACTTTCCGCGCAAACCTAGTGAACACAGTTATTATCTTCTTTACGTAAGTGATTTCTCAGTATATTAATATTGGCCTATATTTTGTCTTGGTGGGTAGAAATAACCGCGCCTTTTTACCCGAGACACACCCTTTTCCCCGGGGAATTGACCTGACTGCGACCTCACAGCAGCTGTTGGTTTGTTTTCCTAGATACACATTTTTGCCCTGAGATTTGACCTGACGACCTCACCGCAGCTGCCTACTTTGTTATCGTCTTAACGCGCCAAATTGTCTCCGTCTTGCCTCGCCCATATCTTCACCATGACGTCCCTCAAGCGTTGTTCTGGGTGTGGCCTTCGCATGGCCAAGCAGTACTTTCTTTCCAAGGACGTTTGTAGGTTCTGCGTTAAGACTCAGAAGGATGATCAGAGGATCATAGATTTAGAGAATAGGGTTACGACTCTCGCCGCCCAGGTAGACTTATTAGTTTGTGCAGCAGCAACAAGCCTCGCCTCCTCCTCTTCCCCTTCCTCTTCCTCTTCCACTTCTTCCTCGTCCTCCTCCTCTCCAGTATTGTCTTCTCCCACACAGCAGCCCCTCCCATCCTCCTCCTCCTCCTCCTCGACCATTCCTGCTCTCCCCGCTTCCCACCCCTGCTTCTCCTCTTCTTCCTCCTCTTCCTCCTCCTCCTCCTCGCCTTCCTCCTCCGACCCCCTCTCCCCTCTCCCCGCCCACCCTCCTCCTCCTCCTCTCCCTCTTTCTCCTCCTTGTCCTCCGCCTCTTCGCTCGTCCCTTCCTCCCACACCTATCCGTCACCTTCCCTTTCCCCCTCTTCCTCCTCCCTCTCCTCGTCCGTTCCTCCCTCCCCCACCTCACCCTCCCATTCACCTCCTCCTCCTTCCTCCTTCTCCTCCTCCTCCTTCCTCCTTCTCCTCCTCCTCCTCCTCCTCCTCCTCCTCCTCCTCCTCCTCCGCCTCCAACTCCTCGCCTTCCTCTTCCGTCCCCCCTCTCCCCTCTTCCGCCCCACTCTCCTCCTCCTCCTCTCCCTCTTTCTCCTCCTTGTCCTTCGCCTCCTCGCTCGTCCCTCCCTCCAATACCTGTCCCTTACCTTCCCTTTCCCCTTCTTCCTCCTCCCTCTCCTCGTCCGTTCCTCCCTCCACCACCTCACCCTCCCTTTCTCCTACTCCTCCTTCCTCTTCCTCCTCCTCCTCCTCCACCTCCACCTCCTCCTCTTCCTCCTCCTTTCCACCTTCAACCTCTTCCACAATTTCTGCTCGTTCTTCACAGCAGGTCCCTCCCCTCCCTTCCCGCTCTCCCCTCCCCCCTTCACCCACCCCTCCTGGCCCCTCTTCTGACCGTCGGGTTCTTGTTGTTGGTGATAGTCAGGCTCGTTATGTTGATAGTTATTTTTGCTCCAAGGATAAGAACAGGACGAGGGTGTGTTTCCCAGGGGCAGGGGTGGGCCTTATATCAGACAGGATTGAGGCGTGTATGGCAAGCGAGGGATCGAACCCCATTGTCTTTCTCAGCTGTGGCGGAAACGACGTTTCTCGTGTGCCAAGCGAGGACCTTCTCAGGCGTTTTAGAGAATTGTTAGACAGGATACGTGACGCTGGTGGGTCGCCAGTAGTGTGTGGCGTCCTGCCAAGAAGGAGCGTTGGCGATAGATGTCTGTCCAGGGCGATAGCAGTGAACAGCAGACTTGCTGAGCACTGCGAGCGCAATGGTTGGCTGTTCGTTGACAATTGGGACCTCTTCTTTGGCAACGACGCCCTCTACGCCCGTAACGGGATACACTTGACGTTCAAGGGTGTTGAGGCTCTCTGAGACTCCCTTGAGCGAGCACTTGGTACCCTGAGGGATTTTTTAGTAAAGGCGAGAGGGGGAGGAGTAATGGGAGAGAACATCTAGCTCTTAATATAACCAGGCAGCCTAGAAGTAATTATAGGGGAGTAACAGAGGACGGGCTAAGAATCTTCTATACTAACAGCAGGAGCCTAAGAAACAAGATAGACTTACTAAAGGGTGAAGCTTGTTCAGAAAATTTAGACATAAAAGCGATCACTGAGACATGGATAGACACTGCCAATATAAATTTTAGATCAGAATTTGAAATAACGGGTTATCAGATGTTTCACAAAGACAGAAGGGGCAGAAAGGGAGGTGGAGTTGCTCTATATGTTAAAGACTCACTTAAATGTTTAGTTAACAATTCAGTCAAAACTAACATGGATTCAGAATCAGTTTGGGTGGACGTTTACAAAGGGAAAGAAAAACTAACTCTAGGAGTTATGTACAGGCCACCCAGCCTTAACAGGCAGGACACGAGTATATTACTACAGGAGATTGGCAGGGCGAGTATGAGTTGAAATGTCTGGGTAATGGGGGACTTTAATTATAGGAATATAGACTGGGAAGACATAGTGGGTGACCTGGAAGCCGAGGACTTTCTTGAAGTTATACAAGATAATTTCCTTAAGCAGGTAGTTACTGAGCCTACCAGAGGAGATAACATATTAGACTTAGTCCTAACCAATAATGGGAACTTGCTACGTGAGTTGGAGGTGGGCGGAGAGTTAGGAAAGAGTGACCACAGAACGATTCGTTTTAGCTTAGACTGGGCGGTAACCCGCGAACCAAACCCAGTGTTAGTGCCAGATTTCAGAAGAGCAAATTACGAGAGGCTTCGAAGACATCTTGAAGGGGTAAACTGGGATAATTTAGGGATTCATGAGGGCCAGAACTGCGGATTAGAGAGCCAGGATAACCAGGTAGAAATGTCTTACAATAATTTAGTTAGGGTAATAGTAGAGGGGTAAAGACAGCATATACCACAGCGAACACTTAGAAAAGAGAACAATGACCCTAAGTGGATGACTCGAGGACTAAAACACGAGATTGGGTTAAAGAAGGGAATTTATCAGCAAATAAAGAATGGGGAAACACATCTCAGGGGCCGGTACGTCGAACTATCTAGATTAGTTAAGAAAAACACCAGGATAGCAAAAAGGAACTATGAGATCAAAGTAGCAAATGAGGCGAAAAGTAATCCTAAGGGCTTCTTTCAGATGTATAGAACAAAAAAACACGGGAGAAAATTGGACCGCTGAAAACAAACACAGGGGAGCTAGTAGAAAATTACAAAAATATGAACACATTGTTGAACGACTACTTCCTTTCAGTATTCACACAGGAGGATCGAACGACTATACCGGAAAGGGTTCAGGTGTACGAGGGCGGGGATGGCGATAAATTGAGGGATATAATCATTACCAGGCAAGTAGTTCAGGATGAGATAGATAAGCTTAAGAAAAACAAGTCGCCAGGTCCTGACGGGATATTTCCGAAGGTATTAAAGGAATTAGATGATGTACTCAGTGACCCACTAACCGACATCTTTAAGATGTCGGTAAATGCTGGCTATGTGCCGACCCTATGGAAAGTAGCTAATGTGACGCCGATTTTCAAAAAGGGGGACAGGTCAGTTGCTTCAAACTATCGCCCAATTAGCTTATCATCGGTTATAGGCATGATGCTGGAGTTCATAATAGCCAAGAACATTCGGGAGCATTTAGAGAAACATAGCTTAATTCACGACTCGCAGCATGGGTTCACAAAAGGTAGGTCATGCCTCACCAATCTCTTGTCCTTCTACAATAAAGTATTTGAGGCGGTTGACAGAGATGAAAATTATGATGTAATCTATCTTGATGTTAGTAAAGCGTTTGACAAAGTTCCTCACCAACGACTGTTGCTTAAATTACAGGCTCACGGAGTAGAGGGTAAAGTTTTGAACTGGGTCAAGGCGTGGCTTAGCAATAGGAAGCAAAGAGTGCAAATCAATGGTAAAAGATCTGACTGGGGATGTGTTACGAGTGAGGTCCCACAAGGTTCGGTATTAGGTCCACTTTTGTTTATTATTTATATCAATGACTTAGATACAGGAATTAGTAGTGATGTTAGTAAATTTGTAGATGATACCAAGATCGGTAGAGTAATTGAGTCGGATCAGGACGCTAGTATTCTCCAGGGTGAAAACAGATTGTATGACTGGGCGGATAAATGGCAGATGGAGTTCAATGTAGGGAAGTGCAGTATTCTGAGTGTAGGTAGGAACAACCCCTCACATAACTATTGATTAAATGACACTCTCATAAGCAGGTCTGGGTGCAAGAGGGATTTAGGGGTCTTAGTGAGCTCTGATCTCCGTCCAAGGGCACAATGCATTCAAGCTAGAAATCGAGCAAATAGGGTACTGGGATTTATTTCAAGGAGCGAAAGCAACAGAAGCCCCGAAGTCTTCCTCAAACTATATTTAGCATTAGTTATCATCTTGATTATGTGGTTCAGTTCTGGTCACCTTACTATAGAATGGATATCAAAATGTTAGAATCAGTGCAGAGAAGGATGACTAAGATGATTCAGGGGTTGAGAAACTTGCCATACGAGGAAAGACTCAAACAATTAAACTTGCATTCTCTAGAAAGGCGAAGGGTGCGTGGAGACATGATCGAGGTTTATAAATGGATGAAGGGCTTTAATAAGGGAGACATTCATAAGGTTTTGTTGGTAAGAGAACCGGATAGGACACAAGTAATGGGTTTAAACTGGATAAATTCAGATTCAACAGGGACACAGGCAAAAATTGGTTTACAAACAGGGTGGTGGATGAGTGGAATAGGCTTAGCAGTCACGTGGTGAGTGCCAATACAATTGTCACATTCAAAAATAGACTAGATAAATTCATGGACAGCGATATTAGGTGGGGTTAGATACACGGGAGCTCAGGGTCAAAGGAGCTGCCTCTACAGAATGGACATCAATTTGCTATAATCAGTTCAGAGGAGGATGACCAAGATGATTCAGGGGCTGAGGAACTTCCCATATCAAAATAGGCTGAAACATCTAAACTTACATTCACTAGAGAGCCGAAGAGTGCGGGGAGATCTGATAGAAGTATTCAACTGGGTCAAGGGTTACAACAAAGGCGATATAAGTAAAGTACTGAGAATTAGCCAGCAGGATAGAACTCGCAGTAATGGATTGAAATTAGAAAAGTATAGATTTAGGAGAGATACAGGCAAGCATTGGTTTAGTAATAGGGTGGTGGGGGAATGGAATAGACTCAGCAATCACATAGTTGGTACAGGGACGGTGGCTTGTTTTAAGAGTAGACTGGATAGCTACATTGACGAGGACGACAGGTGGCAGTGAGGTGTGGGTGCAGTAGGGTGACGGGGTACTGGATGCGTGCCTAGTACCGCCGGTATAACGAGGATCAAGCCTCTACCTGTAACCCCTGTAACAACACCTCACCCATCGTGAGTAGTGGGGGGGATTCTGAAGCTGCCCTGTGTAGGCCACCCGGCCTCTTGCAGTTTCCCTATGTTCTTATGTTCTTATGTCAAGGTCGTGGAAACGAGAGCAAGTGATGTCGTTGCGTACGTAGGCGCAACATCCAGCTTTGGATTGAAATTTAGGATAGAGATAGTAGGAGGGAACAGAGTAGAGGTTGCTGTCGGTAGCCTCAGAAACCTGTGTTTCGGTGAGGAAGAGAAGATGAGGTTTAGAGAAGGAGAGATGGTGTTCCACAGAATGAAAACTAAAACGAAGACCACGAATGTTGCAGAAATTGATAAGGAGGAGGTTTGAGGATTTATCAGGACACCTCTCAAGTCGGCAGCCAGAAGGGGAATCCTCCCTGGGGGTCCCCCCAGGCGGGGACTCCGAGGCAGTTATTTTTCGCCATTTTGAATTTTGAATTATGGGAAAAGGTGTGTGTGTTGTGTGAATGTAGTGTGGTGTAGAAAGAGAGAGGAACTGTCTTTAGAGAGCATGCTGAACTGCTCTGTGGTGTTGATGAGACAAAAGGGAAACGGTTAGTGAGGACATGGGAAGGGTCTTTGAAGGGCTTCAGCATCCTCCTCACTTCCCATATATCCTCACCGGGAGTAGCTCGCGTCCGTTCGGTAGGTGTCTTCTTACCTCCTCCTTTTCCTCCTCTCCATTCACTTAAAACAAATACAAGTCCCGGACCCAACTAAGTATTTCCTATAATGCTGAAAGAAACAAAAAGCGAAATACTCTCCTCCATCACAACCGTATTCAATATGTCCTTGCGACAATGCATCGTCACTTCGGATTGGAAAAAGGCTAACGTGACACCGATTTATAAGAAAGGAGACAAAAAATACCAGGTAATTACAGACCCATTAGTCTAACTTCAGTTGTAGGTAAGCTACTTGAGAGCATAATTAGAGACAAAATTGTGAGTTACCTTGAAAGCCACTCATTAATTGGGTATTTACAAAATGGCTTCCGTAACAAAAGATCCTGCCGATCAAACCTATTGACCTATTATAACGACCTCTTCTCAGTTTATGACGTAATTAGATCATTGGACATAGTCTATATTGATTTCCAGAAAGCGTTTGATAAAGTCCCATATCATAAATTACTTTATAAATTAAAGCATATAGGTATTGACGGTTAAGTAAACCAATAGATCGCGAATTGGTTGAGCAACAGACAACAAAGAGTTGTGATTGACGGATTTAACTCAGAGTGGGCGCCGGTCACTAGTGGCGTCCCTCAGGGCTCGGTTCTTGGCCCAGTGTTCTTCATTATTTACATCAACGATGTGGATGTTGGACTCATAATCGCATTAGTAGATTTGCAGACGAAACAAAGATTGGTAACTCGGTTCTCACTGACAAAGACAGGCAAAGCCTCCAAGAGGATTTGCACAAAATTTCAGCTTGGCCGGATAGATGGGAGATGCCCTTTAACGTAGACAAGTGCCAGGTCCTTCAAGTTGGAACAAGAAATAAGAAGTTCGATTACGAAATGCGCGGCGTTAAACCCACAAGCGTTCAAAGCGTTAAGGACCTGGGGGTCAAAATCGCGTCAAACCTCAAATTCTCACAGCAATGCATCGATGCAGCAAATAAAGCGAACAGAATGTTGGGCTTCATAAAAAGAAACTTTTTATTCAAGAATGAATATGTAATACTTCCGCTCTACAATAGTTTAGTCAGACCCCACTTGGAATATGCGCTACAGTTTTGGTCTCCACCATGCAAAGGACATTGCTAAATTAGAAGGTGTTCAGCGTCGGGCAACAAAAATGATCCCTCCCTTGCGCAACAAATCCTACGAAGAAAGGCTTTCCACCCTTAACATGTTCTCTCTTGAGAAACGTCGCCTCCGGGGAAAACTGATCGAATGTTTTAAAATACTTAATGGTTTCATGAATGTAGACAGATCAAAATTGTTTATGATCGATGACACTTTGCGAACGAGGAACAATGGCATAAAACTCAAATGTAGACAAGTAAATTCAGACTGCACCAAATTTTTCTTCACCAACGTTGAAGTGCGAGAATGGAATAAGCTTCCACCTTTAGTGGTCCAGTTTACCACGATTGACTCCTTTAAAAACAAGCTCGACCGTCACTTCCTTGAACTTAATATTAACTTAATATTAACTAGAGTAGAAATGCAACGTTTTGGAGCCATCTGATTAATGGAGAATCACTTAGGTTTAAGGACAGGCCACCTAGTCTGGACCATGAATTCTGTGTAGTCTGATTCTCTATGTAAATCTATGTAAATCTCTCTCTCTCTCTCTCTCTCTCTCTCTCTCTCTCTCTCTCTCTCTCTCTCTCTCTCTGTGTGTGGATCGTCAGATGAGATAGGCTATCACTTCTCTCTCTCTCTCTCTCTCTCTCTCTCTCTCTCTCTCTCTCTCTCTCTCTCTCTCTCTCTCTCTCTCTCTCTCTCTCTCTCTCTCTCTCTCTCTCCTATTTCAAGTCTAGTATCTGTTGTATCATTCCTTTGTCTCAACTTTGTCTCTAATTCTTACATGTCTGTCTGTGTTTCACTTTGTCTGTGTCCATCTCTATCTCTATCGTTATATATGTCTCTAAATTTATTCCAGGTTTATATATTTTTTCTGTTCACCGGCGAAGCAGTTCATTGTTTCTTCGTGACTTTACTAAGGCAACTGGGTGACCCTTGGCTGTTCACAACTTTATTTGATAGAGGAAACAAAACTTACATTTGAAGGAAAGTTGTATCAAAGCATACTTCAAAGTCAACCATTCCCCCATTATACTGCTGGCTATGTACAAGTTGTGTGTTGCGTAGTTGTATATCAGCCTGTGTCTAGTATGTTGATGTTTTAATATAGACATTTTGGAGGGCATGAATCTGAATCGTGGTCGTTGCAGGATAGTTGAATAATAGATATAGCTATGTAGGGCGTGTCTGTGATCACATTATGCTTGATATAACCAAAACAAGGGAGTCAGTAACTATGAATCCTCTAAACACTTATGTTATCATGTAGGGATCGCGATAAGATCTACGGTTCGGGTAAATACGAATGGAAATCACTTAAGACGACCAGGAATCACTGTGTCTGCGTACTGAAGACGAACATGTTTTTTCCAATGTCGACTTTTCGAACTGATCCCTTCTTAGATCTACCTCTGTCCCTTTTCACAAAGCCACTCGCCCACCTGCGTATAGATTCACCTCCATACCTCGTTTTGTCGTATCAATGATTCCTTTTCCGTCAGTAATATACTAAACCAATACATTATATATTCACACATCAACCAAGATACCATATGTTATAGGGGACTTTTAAGCAGAACTGTATCCGGCCCTTTGGTGTAAGGGAGACTGATACGTAACCTCTCATTTGTTGATCTAAAAGGGCTGAGGCACATTACTACAATATTTCATTCAAATAATTCAAGTAACGTCATAAAAAAATATAACAGATAAGAAAGCAGTGCTCACTTTGCATTATTTCTTGCATAAGTAAACTATCTGAGGAAAATATGGAAACTCCAGCTGCTTCTCGAGTAATGCAAAGATGCGTAAAATCAGGTTTTTAGTTATTTGTGATCCATGAAGATGATGTAGGCTGTCGACCTGAGAGGTGTCTTGATACTTCTTCAAACACTTTCTTTACTATATTTTGCAACATTCGCGGTCCTTGTTCTAATTTCCATTCTGTGAAACACCATCTCTCCTCCTTTAAACCCCATCTTATATTCCTCACCGAAACCCAGGTTTCTGAGGCTGCTGAGAGTAATATCAACTCTGTTTCTTCCTACTGTCACCTTCTCGCCTTCTCATCATCCACTTGGTAAGTCTATGTCGACCTATCAGTTTGCGTCAGCCTCCTTCAGTCGGCCCTGAATATTTGTTTCAGGGAGAGTCCTTAGTTTCTAAGCACTTCGTTGATGTTACCAGTCCATCTCTTTCGCGGTCCTCGTACAGGTCGTGTACCCCTGGGGCACAGATTCAACCAATGCTTTCCTAATCTGTTTCTCTACAATTCAGTGAAGAAAATGTAGTCCTACACCTTGGGAGGGGATATCCAGCATACCAATACCACATGGGAAACACTCCTCTATCCACCGCAGAGGCAGAGAAAGACCTGGGACTATTATGTTACCAGGCTACCAGTGAAAGCCAAATCCATGTCATTCGTAGTGGACGGGTTAAATAGGTAGTACGTAGTTGAAGAAAAAGGGTCTTAAAGGCGAAATATTAATTATTAACAGAAATATTCCACTACTTGTTATTGGTTGTAAAGTAATTGACTGATAAAGTGTGTATCTACAAAGAATATGAATTTAAGAGTGATTAATAAATTGTTTTAATGAGAATATAAAAGTTTTTGCCAAAAACATACAGGCCAGTCAATATTTCACTGCTGCTTGACTGCTGCTGCTGTTGCTGCTGTCCTATCCCTAGCACATCATCAGGTGTGTCAATGCTGAATGGCTCTGGTACCCCTTCAAATATGTGAGACTAGCAGCCTATGATGTCATACACCAGTTAATCTACCACAGTTAATGTCATAGTTAGGTAGGCGCCTGCGTATCTGTGGAGCCGCACGTGTGGGGCACTCAGGTGCTGGGGGAAATGTCATTGTTATGAAAGGGCAGGGGTAAACCAGTGTATGCTGTGAGGCCTTGGTGTGGAAGTTCCCTGTCTGAAGTGTGCAGCTAATCCCCCATACAGTGAGGGCAGTGAGGGCCTTTTTTACTCCCTCAGGGGCTGTGCAGCTGAGAGTGGTGTACATAAGTGTGAATGTGTGAGTGAGTGTGTGCCCGTCTTGGCTACCACCCTTTATTGGGGGAAGATAGCCAAGGTATTTAAATAGATTGATAGTCATTGACAGATGAACGTTGAAAAAATTTCTATATCAAATATGCAGTTCACTGCTATGAACTTATTAACTTTAAGCTGAAATAAAGGCATTGTGGCCAGTATAGCTGCATTCTGTGAGCACATAAAAAACTAACTAATATATGTTTTACATTTAAAGACATAACTAAAAAAAATTACCAGTCTGCCGCTGCTTATTCTTGCACTTGGCAATGCAAGGCATTGATTTTTGTTGTACGTTGTACCAACGCCTCTCACAGTCATCCTGCGTACGGGGTCCACTCCCAGGGAAGGCACTGTCAGGGTATAAATGTTAAAAAAGTTTCTTAATCGTTTCACTATGGCTTGCCATTTATTTCCCATACCTTCTCCAATAACATTTAATACATGCTGTGATGGAAAGCTAAATCAGTACCGGTATTTTATTTACATGCATCATAAGACATTAAGTTTTTAGTTATGGACATGGCCATAAATACTACTTTTCATTACCTACTTTTCTAAAATGCTTTTCTCTAAGTAGGATGATATTACACAATACAGCTATACAAAAAAATTCAAAGCATTAATGTTAATTCCATTCTTTTGAGTACTTCTAATCTAACATTATATCACCAGAAACAGTTTGACCAATGCTATCAAAATAATATTTTAATCTTACTTTACCATTCTCATCAAATCTACCTATTCCGATATAGTCTTAACATAAAATACTTGTAAAAGTGTTGAGAGTCTGGCATGCCCAACCCCCCCCCCCCACCAAAAATTTTATATATATATATATATATATATATATATATATATATATATATATATATATATATATATATATGGAATAAATAAAATAGAAGGTAAATATGACTTGACTCTGTTATACTAACCCCCTTTCCACCCTAACAAACTTGGGGACCTACCATGTTAGGTTAGGACGTGTTAAGTAGGACAGGTTTAGCAGGAGTTGGTTTAGTTGTTAGATTGTTGACGGAGTGGGGGTTGCAGCAGAAATGGTCATGATGCTATTCACGTGGAGCAGTAGGAAAAAGTATGTTCTGTTAGGAAACTCTGTGGTTGTGTTTGTATACAAAAATACCCATTTGTCGAGGTTAGGTTAGTTTGCAAGTTACTTGAATCATGAATATGTGAATATGTAACAAAAACAATAAAAGCGTTAATCTTAATTTCATTATCTTGAGTACATTCCAATCTAACATTATATCATCATAATCTGTTTGACCAATGCTATAAATATCCTATTTTAATCTGACTTTACCATTCTCACGAAACCTACCTATTCCCATATAGTCTTGACATAAAGTACTTGTAAAAGTGTCCATGGTCTGGCATGCCTAGCACCCCCCCCCCCCCCAATAAAAAAATAATAAACAAATAAAAATAAATTAAGAATAAAAAAAAGGGTAAATATGCCTTAACTATCTATCTATACCAACCCCCTCTTCCCCCCCAACAAACTTGGCATGTTAAGTTAGGATGTGTTCGGTAGGAAGGGGCAGGTTTGGCATGGTTAGGTTTAGTTATGTTAGGTTGTTGAGGGTGGTGTGGTGGTGGGTTTTTGAGGGTTGTTAGCCCTCGCGGGCTATGTGCCATAGGCTGGCCCGCCTGGTTGTTGAGGGAGAGGGGGTTGTGGCAGAAATGGTCATAATGCAACAATTCAGATACAGGATGAAAAGGTATGTTCTGTTTGGAAGGTCAGTGGTTGTGTGATTATGCAAAATATACCCAATTGATTAGGTTAGGTTAGTTTGTAAGCTAATTGAACCATGAATATTTAATTACCAACCTCGTTACAGCTTCTGCCACTTCAGTCCACGCTCTCTTCTTATCCTCAGGGGTGATACGCTCCCCATAACACCCTCTGATTATACGTCTTTTTTCATGAATTTGATGAAAGAAGACCGTTTCATCTGGCGACCAACTAAACTTACTCTTTTTCTGCGCTGGTTGTCCGGCCCGTAGATGTGCTCATTGGGGCAGATGACGTGGTTATGGTGCGGTAATTTCAGCAGAGCAAGTTGTGACGCAGGAGGGGAGATAAGGGTATTGAGGCTGCTTCTATCTGCCACAAAACTCAACATTTTCTTGTGTTTGCCATTTATTATGTTTTTGTTGTACATTTATACATGTTTTCTTTATTTTTCTGTTGAAATATTTACGTTTTGCACGGAGGCGTCTTTAGCAACGAGCCCGCCATAAAGAAGAAGAAGAAGATAATAGTAGCCAGGATTTGCTAATACTTACACTCAAAGTTGACGAGGATAGCTTTTACTCTTAATAAATTGAAACTACTAACTTTGATAGTAACTTTAAGGGTAAAAGTTAATAGCTCGTGAGGATACGGGCCCTGGTCTCCTAATTGCAGAAAGGACATTGATTTACTGGAAAGGATTCAACGACGCGCTACGAAGATGATACCAACCTTAACCCTAGAACACTAACCTTAGAAAAAGTCACACCACTACTAACCATGGGTACATCATACCCGATTTTGAAAAAAAAAAAAAAAAATTAAATGTAAAGTTTTAATGGAATAAAGTTACATGAAGGGACTTCAAACTTTGTATCTTGACTGAACATTAAGAAGAACTGAAAAACGTATTGTTTTGGTATGAAAATCAGGTACTGAAAAATGTTACTAAAAATAGGAAAAATGTTCAAAAATTTCAAAAAAAAATTTTCATAAAAAAATTATCATCCGATGGCTTCCAAACTTCTTGTATGGCCTCCCAGGTCCTGTGATCCACTGCACAGGTGATCACTAAAAAAGTACGTAAACAATATCCTAGGGACATGTACAACACCCTGTATCACCAACCATGGGTATGCCGCACCCGAATGTAGGCCTACAACAAAGGTGAGCAGAGAGAGCGAGACAACGTGACCTTCCCTTACACTGTCAAGCGGGCACATGAAGCTACTGAGGAGGTGGGTACCCTCAGAGCACCGGAACCATACACAATGGCAATGGCAATGACGCTTCGGGTACCTCATACCCAGGGCTCATCCGTGCGAGGAACGACTCGAGCGACTCAATCTCTTTACATTGGAGAAAAGACGCCTACGCGGGGATATAATTCAAGTCTTCTGAAAAAAATCAATAACGTCGATTACTCTAAATTCTTTGAACTGCAAACCAACCTGAGAACTAGAAATAACGGTTTACCCATTCAGTCTAGTCGATGTAACACAGACATCGGAAGGAGTTTCTTTTCAAAATGAGTCATCCGCCACTGGAACAATCTTCCTTCAGAAATAGTAAATGCGAATACCATCAACTTCGCTGCGTCGGGAGTAAAGTGAATATCGAGGTGCTTTCATCTGCTCCTCAATGTCGAGGTGCTTTCATCTGCTCCTCAATGTCGAGGTGCTTTCATCTGCTCCTCAATGTCGAGGTGCTTTCATCTGCTCCCCAGGCCCCAAGTGGCTGTCGAACAGATTAAATCACCAGAGCGGGCAACCTCGTAATGAGCCAATAGGCTTTCTCTTGCCTGCATTTCCATGTGTCCATGTGTCCATGTCTCGCCAACTGCATGGATTAGCAGGTCATCGCTAAGCCCATAAGCTGAGTGACGGCCGATACCACCTCTACCTGCACTCCCGCTATCAGATGCTACCTGACCCTTTTTGATCTGGGGTCGACCTGGGGCTTAACACCTCACCCGCCACCCAGAAGATGATACCGCCTCCTCCCACACCGCCTCACTGCACTCCACCACCTCACCCCCTTCCCTTGTTCTAGTTCATCACAACTTTCCGACAATGTAAACCACAGACCCCCTATACCCAATTCATATTGTAATTTTTCATTTTTTTTTTCAACATTGTATTTTTAATGTGTATATTTTCAGCTGAGCAGCAGCAATCGCTTGATACAATTATTGTTGTTATTATTATTATTATTATTATTATTATTATTATTATTACACACACACACACACACACACACACACACACACACACACACACACACACACACACACACACACACACACACACACACACACACACACACACACACACACACACACACACACACACACACACACACACACACACACACACACACACACACACACACACACACACACACACACACACATACACACATTTCCGGTCTTCGTTCTAATTTTCATTCTGTGGAACCCCATCTCTCTTCCTCTAAACCTAACCTAACCTCTTCCTCACCGAAACACAGGTTTCTGAGGCTGCTGACAGCAATTTCTACTCTGTTCCCTCCTACTAGGTCCTCCTATCAGGCGTCTCTTTTCCAACGTGAAGAGGTTGAGTCGCTCGAGAAGCCCTATGAAGAGCGACTCGAGCGACTCAACCTCTTCACGTTGGAAAAGAGACGCCTGCGGGGAGACATGATACAAGTCTTTAAGTACCTGAACAAGCCCGGCAACGTTGATCACTCCAAACTCTTCACGCTACAAACCAACCTGAGAACAAGAAACAACGGAAAAACAATTCAAGCAAAGCGATGCAATACCGACATCGGCAGAAGTTATTTCTCGAATAGAGTTGTTCGCCACTGGAACAGCCTTCCTGCAGAAGTGGTTAGCGCAGAGACCATCAACTCCTTCAAGAAACGCATTGATCGCCACTTTGCTGCATCGGGAGTGAACTGAACGTTCCCGTAGAGTAGATACACAAGTGCTTTAATCCTTCCCTGCAAGCCACTCCTATGGCAAACGGATTGATTGAATCACTGAACGCAGGCAGCCTAGTAATGAGCCAACAGGCTTTCTGCTGCCTGCTAGTCCATGATTCCATGTTTACTATCTCTATCCTAAATTTCAATCCAAAGCTGGATGTTGCGCCTACGTGCGCAACGACATCACTCGCTCTCGTGCCCACAACCTTGATTCTTCAGAATTTTCCACCATCTGGCTAAGACTTCATGGTCATTCTATTACTAAATACATATGTGCTGTTTATCTCTCACCTACCTCTAATAACTATGTAAAATTCTTTGACTACTTGAACTCTAAAGTGAAACACATCTTGACCCACTCTCTTTACGCTGAAATCTCCATCCAAGGATATTTCAATGTTCACCACCAGCTTTGGCTTTCATCCTCTTTCACTGACCAGCCTGGTGAACAAGCCTACAACTTTTCTATCCTCAGCGATCTAGAGCAGTTGGTCCAGCACCCTACACATATTCCCGACCGTCTTGGAGACAGGCCCAATATTCTAGACCTCTTCCTTATCTCAAACCCTTCTGTTTACTCTGTCAAACTATTATCTCCGTTGGGCTCCTCCGATCACAACCTTATTTATGTATCCTGTCCTATCGCTCCTGTACACCCTCTGGACCCACCGAAGAGGCGATGCTTCTGGCATTTTGCTTCAGCTCGGTGGGACGACCTGAGGATGTACTTTTCCGATTTCCCGTGGAATGATTATTGCTTCCAGGAGCGAGACCCCTCTGTGTGTGCTCAGCGCATCACAGAGGTGATTGTCTCTGGAATGGAGGCATACATTCCACGTACTTTCTCTACTCCACACGCTAAAAAGCCTTGGTTTAATCACGCTTGTTCTCGTGTTGTTAAAGACAGAGAGGCAGCTCACAAAAGGTACCAGAGCTTTCGAACTAATGCTAACCATGAACTTTACATTTCTGCCCGGAATTGTGCCAAATCTATTCTCCGACTATCCAAAAACTCTTTCATTAATAGAAAATGCCAAAACCTTGCTTTATCTAACTCTTCCCGTGACTTCTGGCATCTAGCCAAAAACATCTCCTCCAACTTCACTTCTTTATCTTTCCCTCCACTCCTCAGCCCTGACGGCAACACTGCCGTCTCATCTATCTCTAAGGCTGAACTCCACTCTGGACGATTCTGGGCATATTCCTCCTACTCATCCCCCCTCTGACCCTTTTATGCCTATTAAAAAGATTCTTCAAAATCATGTTTTCTATGCCCTCTCTGGCTTCAATCCTCAGAAGGCTTATGGACCTGATGGAGCGCCTCCTATTGTCCTTAAAAACTGTGCCTCCGTGCTGTTACCCTGCCTGGTCAAACTTTTTCGCCTCTGCCTGTCAACATCTACCTTTCCCTCCTGCTGGAAGTATGCCTTCATACAGCCTGTCTAAGAAGGGTGACCGTTCCAATCCCTCAAACTACCGTCCTATAGCTTTACTTTCTTGTCTATCTAAAGCTTTAGAATCAATCTTTAACCGGAAGATTCAAAAGCACCTTTCCACCTCTGACCTTCTATCTGATCATCAGTATGGGTTCCGCAAGGGGCGTTCTACTGGTGATCTCCTTGCCTTCCTAACTGACTCTTGGTCATCCTCTCTTAGCCGTTTCGGTGAAACCTTTGCTATTGCGCTGGACATATCAAAAGCTTTTGATAGGATCTGGCACAAATTTTTGCTTTCCAAACTACCCTCCTACGGTTTATATCCTTCTCTCTGTACCTTTATCTCCAGTTTCTTTTCTGACCGTTCTATTTCTGCTGTGGTAGACGGTCACTGTTCTTCCCCTAAATCTATTTCCAGTGGTGTCCCACAGGGTTCTGTCCTATCTCCCACTCTCTTTCTGTTGTTCATTAATGATCTTTCCAAAACGAATTGTCCTATCCATTCTTACGCCGATGACTCCACTCTGCATTACTCAACTTCTTTTAATAGAAGACCCACCCGACAGGAACTTTACGATTCAAGGCTGGAGGCAACAGAACGCTTAGCCTCAGACCTTACTATTATTTCCGATTGGGGCAAGAGGAACCTGGTGTCCTTCAACGCCTCAAAAACAGTTTCTCCACCCATCCACTTCACACAATCTTCCAAACAACTACCCCCTATTCTTTAACAACACTCATCTATCACCTTCTTCAACACTAAATATCCTCGGTCTATCCTTAACTCAAAATCTCAACTAGAAACTTCATATCTCATCTCTTACTAAATCAGCTTCCTCGAGGCTGGGCGTTCTGTACCGTCTCCGCCAGTTCTTCTCCCCCGCACAGTTACTATCCATTTACAGGTCCTTGTCCGCCCTCGTATGGAGTATTTTTTTTTTTTTTTTTTTTACGTCGCAGCCTATAGCGCCGGTAGGCTTTTTCCCGGTGAGTCCTGATGGTCGGCCCAAGGCTTCTTCCCGGTAGGTCCTGATGGTCGGCCCAGCCCGTTCTGGCGCAGGCGAGTGTTTATAGTGGCGCCATCTTGCATTGGCTCATGCTGCCCTCCCGGAGCTCATCTTTGATCCTAGAATCTAGAGTCCGGGTTGATAGGTGGTCTTCTGGACAGCATGTGGGTAGTTTTAAGCCACTCGGCAGCGGCTGAAAAATCCCAGCTTGGTGGCACCGGGCGGGGATTGAACTCGCGTCCTCCTGAACGCGGTGGTGTTACTCTGTCGATTCAGCCACCGCCTCATCTCATGTGTGCGGCGGGGGGGGGGCACTCACACAGCTTTCCTTGACAGATTGAAGTCAAAGGCTTTTCGTCTCATCAGCTCTCCTCCTCATACTGATAGTCTTCTACCTCTTAAATTCCGCCGCCATGTTGCCTCTCTTTCTATCTTCCATCGATATTTTCATGTTGACTGCTCTTCTGAACTTGCTAACTGCATGCCTCCCCCCTCCCGCGGCCCCGCTGCACACGACTTGCTACTCTTGCTCATCCCTATACTGTCCAAACCCCTTATACAAGAGTCAACCAGCATCTTCACTCTTTCATCCTTTACGCTGGTAAACTCTGGAACAATCTTCCTTCATCTGTATTTCCTCCTGCCTACGACTTGAACTTTTTGAAGAGGAGGGTATCAGGACACCTCTCCTCCCGAAATTGACCTCTCTTTTTGGCCACTCCTTTGACCTCTGTTCAGGAACAGTAAGTAGCGGTTTTTTTTTAATATTTTTCTTTACGCCCTTGAACTGTCTCCTTAGCTGTAAACACACACACACACACACACACACACACACACACACACACACACACACACACACTTGACATCCCTCAATAAAAAAACTGGATGAAGTCATCACC
The DNA here is from genome assembly GCF_024679095.1 of Eriocheir sinensis. Classification (NCBI taxonomy): domain Eukaryota; kingdom Metazoa; phylum Arthropoda; class Malacostraca; order Decapoda; family Varunidae; genus Eriocheir; species Eriocheir sinensis. The sequence goes on from NW_026112132.1 coordinate 128,664, forward strand.
ACCATCAACACTACCAGTGTTGACGTAGCAGCCATTACCGAAGCCTGGCAAATAGCCCCTGGAACGTGCAACATCATGGGTTATCAAATTTTTCACCGCCTCAGGACAGGTAAAAGTGGTGGAGGATTAGTGTTGTCCTCCCTGTGGACCCCCCAGAGGGTGTGGAAGCCCTGTGGGCGAGGCTCATCCATCCCCCTCCCACCCCCGCCTCGTTGCCTCAATCATCATCTTCCTGGTCTACCACCTTCCTCGCGCCGCCACAGCCAACCAGCTCATCACTCACATCATCGACAACATGGATGACCTCCGCTCAAGATTCCCGTCTGCAAAAGTGGTAATATGTGGTGCTTTTAATCATCTCAACACCTGTGAATTAGAAGACCAGCTGAACCTCACTTAGGTAGTGGATTTTCCCACTCACGGGAGAAACACGCTTGACCTCATCCTTACCGACCTCACCTAGCACTATCTCCCCCTCCGCCATTCCCTCCGATGGGACGCAGCAACCACGCCTCCGGCGCTTACCACCTCACGCCCCACACGCACTGTTGCCAAGACCTACAGACCCGTGACGGACTCAGCAATGCGGCAGTTTGGTCAGTGGATCACACGGTACCCCTGGACTGAGGTGCTCACTGTTGAGGATGTTCACGACAAGTGGAATAACTACCAGCAAAGCATCACCACAGCACACCATCACTTCTTCCCAGAAAAATATCTGCGAATCCACCCATCAGATGCCCCTTGGATCACACCCATGATTAAGCGCCTCATGCAGCAACGCAACTCAGCATTCTTCATCAATCCCTCCCTCTTCAAGCATCTCCGGAACAAAGTTATACGGGAAAATTAACATACTATCCTAACAAGATACACAGGCTCAAGCAGGAAAACATCAGCAGTTGGTACTCCAAGATCCGAGACCTGTATGGATTAAACAAGACCACACACACCCGGGGTCACACCCGGGATGGGGGCCATCCCGGGTGTGACTCACCTGCCCGCCCCGGAAGCAGCTGAGGTCATTAACACTCACTTCGCCGACATCTGCCAGTCCCTCCCCAGCCTAGACCTCACCTCACTCCCCGCCTAACTACTCACACCTGCACCACTCCCTTTAGTTCTCGAGCACGAGGTTGCCAACACACTACTCAAGCTCAAATCGAGACGCTCCACTACTTCAACTGACCTCCCTATCAAGCTTTACCAAAAATTCTCCATCATCAACGCCTCTCTCCATCAAAGTCAGTGTCCCGCAGCCTGGAAGTCAGCCTACTTTACCCCCGTCGCGAAAACAAGCTCACCTCAGTCCCTTAGTGACTAGTCAAGGTCGAGCA